>NW_026599610.1:1462500-1467500 GCF_023634155.1 Falco peregrinus
ATGCACATGCAATGCACAGCTGAGGTTTAGAGTTCCGTTTAGGGTTAGGCCTCTTAGGGTCAGGATTAGGGTTAGGGTTAGGGTTAGGGTTAGGGTTAGGATTAGGGTTAGGGTTAGGGTTAGGGTTACCTACATGCCATGCACAGCTGACGTTTAGAGTTCCGTTTAGGGTTAGGTCTCTTAGGGTTAGGGTTAGGGTTAGGGTTAGGGTTAGGGTTAGGTACATGCCATGCACAGCTGAGGTTTAGAGTTCCGTTTAGGGTTAGGTCTCCTAGGGTTAGGGTTAGGGTTAGGGTTAGGGTTAGGGTTAGGGTTAGGGTTAGGGTTAGGGTTAGGGTTAGGGTTATGCACATGCAATGCACAGCTGAGGTTTAGACTTCCGTTTAGGGTTAGGCCTCTTAGGGTCAGGATTAGGGTTAGGGTTAGGGTTAGGGTTAGGGTTAGTGTTAGGGTTAGGGTTAGGGTTAGGGTTAGGGTTAGGGTTAGGGTTACGGTTACGGTTAGGGTTAGGGTTAGGCTTAGGCTTAGGGTTAGCTACATGCCATGCACAGCTGAGGTTTAGAGTTCCGTTTAGGGTTAGGTCTGTTAGGGTTAGGGTTAGGGTTAGGGTTAGGGTTCGGGTTAGGGTTACCTACATGCCATGCACAGCTGAGGTTTAGAGTTCCATTTAGGGTTAGGTCTGTTAGGGTTAGGGTTAGGGTTAGGGTTAGGGTTAGGGTTAGGGTTAAGGTAAGGGTTAGTGTTAGGGTTAGGGTTAGGGTTAGGTACATGCCATGCACAGCTGAGGTTTTGAGTTCCGTTTAGGGTTAGGTCTCCTAGGGTTAGGGTTAGGGTTAGGGTAGGGTTAGGGTTAGGGTTAGGGTTAGGGTTATGCACATGCAATGCACAGCTGAGGTTTAGAGTTCCGTTTAGGGTTAGGCCTCTTAGGGTCAGGATTAGGGTTAGGGTTAGGGTTAGGGTTAGGGTTAGGGTTAGGGTTAGGGTTAGGGTTACCGACATGCCATGCACAGCTGAGGTTTAGAGCTCCGTTTAGGGTTAGGTCTCTTAGGGTTAGGGTTAGGGTTAGGGTTAGGGTTAGGGTTAGGTACATGCCATGCACAGCTGAGGTTTTGAGTTCCGTTTAGGTTTAGGTCTCCTAGGGTTAGGGTTAGGGTTAGGGTTAGGGTTAGGGTTAGGGTTAGGGTTAGGGTTAGGGTTAGGGTTATGCACATGCAATGCACAGCTGAGGTTTAGAGTTCCGTTTAGGGTTAGGCCTCTTAGGGTCAGGATTAGGGTTAGGGTTAGGGTTAGGGTTAGGGTTAGGGTAAGGGTTAGGGTTAGGGTTAGGGTTAGGGTTAGGATTAGGGTTAGGGTTAGGGTTAGTGTTAGGTACATGCCATGCACAGCTGAGGTTTAGAGTTCCGTTTAGGGTTAGGTCTCTTAGGGTTAGGGTTAGGGTTAGGGTTAGGTACATGCCATGCATAGCTGAAGGTTTTGAGTTCCGTTTAGGGTTAGAACTCCTAGGGTTAGGGTTAGGGTTAGGGTTAGGGTTAGGGTTAGGGTTAGGGTTAGGGTTAGGGTTAGGGTTAGGCTTAGGGTTAGGGTTAGGCTTAGGTACATGCCATGCACAGCTGAGGTTTTGAGTTCCATTTAGGGTTAGGCCTCTTAGGGTTAGGGTTAGGGTTAGGGTTAGGGTTAGGGTTAAGTTTAGGGTTAAGGTTAGGGTTAGGGTTAGGGTTAGGTACATGCCATGCACAGCTGAGGTTTAGAGTTCCGTTTAGGGTTAGGTCTCTTAGGGTTAGGGTTAGGGTTAGGGTTAGGGTTAGGGTTAGGGTTAGGGTTAGGGTTAGGTACATGCCATGCACAGATGAGGTTTAGAGTTCCGTTTAGGGTTAGGTCTCCTAGGGTTAGGGTTAGGGTTAGGGTTAGGGTTAGGGTTAGGGTTAGGGTTAGGGTTAGGGTTAGGGTTAGGGTTAGGTACATGCCATGCACAGCTGAGGTTTAGAGTTCCGTTTAGGGATAGGTCTCTTAGGGTTACGGTTAAGGGTTACGGTTAGGGTTAGGGTTAGGGTTACGGTTAGGGTTAGGTACATGCCATGCACAGCTGAGGTTTTGAGTTCCGTTTAGGGTTAGGCCTCTTAGGGTCAGGATTAGGGTTAGGGTTAGGGTTAGGGTTAGGGTTAGGGTTAGGGTTAGGGTTAGGGTTAGGGTTACGGTTAGGGTTAGGGTTACGGTTAGGGTTAGGGTTAGGGTTACCTACATGCCATGCACAGCTGAGGTTTAGAGCTCCGTTTAGGGTTAGGCCTCTTAGGGTTAGGGTTAGGGTTAGGGTTAGGGTTAGGGTTAGGTACATGCCATGCACAGCTGAGGTTAGGGTTAGGGTTAGGTCTCCTAGGATTAGGGTTAGGTTTAGGGTTAGGGTTAGGGTTAGGGTTAGGGTTAGGGTTAGGGTTAGGGTTAGGTACATGCCATGCACAACTGAGGTTTTTAGTTCCGTTTAGGGTTAGGTCTCCTAGGGTTAGGGTTAGGGTTAGGGTTAGGGTTAGGGTTAGGGTTAGGGTTAGGGTTAGGTACATGCCATGCACAACTGAGGTTTTGCGTTCCGTTTAGGGTTAGGTCTCCTAGGGTTAGGGTTAGGGTTACGGTTAGGGTTAGGGTTAGGGTTAGGGTTAGGTACATGCCATGCACAGCTGAGTTTTTGAGTTCCGTTTAGGGTTAGGTCTCTTAGGGTTACGGTTAGGGTTAGGGTTAGGGTTAGGGTTAGGGTTAGGTACATGCCATGCACAGCTGAGGTTTAGAGTTCCGTTTAGGGATAGGCCTCTTAGGGTCAGGATTAGGGTTAGGGTTACGGTTAGGGTTAGGGTTACGGTTAGGGTTAGGGTTAGGTACATGCCATGCACAGCTGAGGTTTTGAGTTCCGTGTAGGGTTAGGTCTCTTAGGGTTACGGTTAGGGTAAGGGTTAGGGATAGGATTAGGGTTAGTTATAGGGTTACGTACATGCCATGCACAGCTGAGGTTTAAAGTTCCGTTTAGTGTTAGGTCTCTTAGGGTTACGGTTAGGGTTAGGGTTATGCACATGCCATGCACAGCTGAGGTTTAGAGTTCCGTTTAGAGTTAGGTCTCTTAGGGTCAGGGTTAGGGTTAGGGTTAGGGTTAGTGTTAGGGTCAGGATTAGGGTTAGGGTTAGGGTTAGGGTTAGGGTTAGGGTTAGGGTTAGGGTTAGGTACATGCCATGCACAGCTGAGGTTTAGAGTTCCGTTTAGGGATAGGCCTCTTAGGGTCAGGATTAGGGTTATGGTTAGGGTTAGGGTTAGGGTTAGGGTTAGGGTTAGGGTTAGGGTTAGGGTTAGGGTTAGGTACATGCCATGCACAGCTGAGGTTTAGAGCTCCGTTTAGGGTTAGGCCTCTTAGGGTCAGGATTAGGGTTAGGGTTAGGGTTAGGGTTAGGGTTAGGGTTAGGGTTAGGGTTAGGGTTACCTACATGCCATGCACAGCTGAGGTTTAGAGCTCCGTTTAGGGTTAGGTCTCTTAGGGTTAGGGTTAGGGTTAGGGTTAGGGTTAGGGTTAGGGTTAGGTACATGCCATGCACAGCTGAGGTTTTGAGTTCCGTTTAGGGTTAGGTCTCTTAGGCTTACGGTTAGGGTTAGGGTTAGGGTTAGGGTTAGGGTTAGGTACATGCCATGCACAGCTGAGGTTTAGAGTTCCGTTTAGGGTTAGGCCTCTTAGGGTCAGGATTAGGGTTAGGGTTAGGGTTAGGGTTAGGGTTACGGTTAGGGTTAGGGTTAGGTACATGCCATGCACAGCTGAGGTTTAGAGTTCCGTTTAGGGATAGGCCTCTTAGGGTCAGGTTTAGGGTTACGGTTAGGATTAGGGTTAGGGTTAGGCTTAGGGTTAGGGTTAGGTACATGCCATGCACAGCTGAGGTTTAGAGTTCCGTGTAGGGTTAGGTCTCTTAGGGTTACAGTTAGGGTTAGGGTTAGGGTTAGGGTTAGGGTTAGGGTTAGTTATAGGGTTACGTACATGCCATGCACAGCTGAGGTTTAAAGTTCCGTTTAGTGTTAGGTCTCTTAGGGTTACGGTTAGGGTTAGGGTTATGCACATGCCATGCACAGCTGAGGTTTAGAGTTCCGTTTAGGGTTAGGCCTCTTAGGGTCAGGATTAGGGTTAGGGTTAGGGTTAGGGTTAGGGTTAGGGTTAGGGTTAGGGTTAGGGTTAGGGTTAGGGTTAGGGTTAGGGTTAGGTACAGGCCATGCACAACTGAGGTTTTGAGTTCCGTTTAGAGTTAGGTCTCTTAGGGTCAGGGTTAGGGTTAGGGTTAGGATTAGTGTTAGGGTTAGGGTTAGGGTTAGGGTTAGGGTTAGGGTCAGGATTAGGGTTAGGGTTAGGGTTAGGGTTAGGGTTAGGGTTAGGGTTAGGGTTAGGGTTAGGGTTAGGGTTAGGTACATGCCATGCACAACTGAGGTTTTGAGTTCCGTTTAGGGTTAGGTCTCCTAGGGTTAGGGTTAGGGTTAGGGTTAGGGTTAGGGTTAGGGTTAGGGTTAGGGTTAGGTACATGCCATGCACAGCTGAGGTTTTGAGTTCCGTTTAGGGTTAGGTCTCCTAAGGTTAGGGTTAGGGTTATGGTTAGGGTTAGGGTTAGGGTTAGGGTTAGGTACATGCCATGCACAGCTGAGTTTTTGAGTTCCGTTTAGGGTTAGGTCTCTTAGGGTTACGGTTAGGGTTAGGGTTAGGGTTAGGGTTAGGGTTATGCACATGCCATGCACAGCTGAGGTTTAGAGTTCCGTTTAGGGATAGGCCTCTTAGGGTCAGGATTACGGTTAGGGTTAGGGTTAGGGTTAGGGTTAGGGTTAGGGTTTTGGTTAGGGTTACGGTTAGGGTTAGGGTTAGGGTTACCTACATGCCATGCACAGCTGAGGTTTAGAGCTCCGTTTAGGGTTAGGCCTCTTAGGGTTAGGGTTAGGGTTAGGGTTAGGGTTAGGGTTAGGGTTAGGGTTAGGGTTAGGTACATGCCATGCACAGC
>NW_026599610.1:1470000-1472500 GCF_023634155.1 Falco peregrinus
TTTAGGGTTAGGCCTCTTAGGGTCAGGATTAGGGTTAGGGTTAGGGTTAGGGTTAGGGTTAGGGTTAGGGTTAGGGTTAGGGTTACCTACATGCCATGCACAGCTGAGGTTTAGAGCTCCGTTTAGGGTTAGGTCTCTTAGGGTTAGGGTTAGGGTTAGGGTTAGGGTTAGGGTTAGGGTTAGGTACATGCCATGCACAGCTGAGGTTTTGAGTTCCGTTTAGGGTTAGGTCTCTTAGGGTTACGGTTAGGGTTAGGGTTAGGGTTAGGGTTAGGGTTAGGGTTAGGTACATGCCATGCACAGCTGAGGTTTAGAGTTCCGTTTAGGGTTAGGCCTCTTAGGGTCAGGATTAGGGTTAGGGTTAGGGTTAGGGTTACGGTTAGGGTTAGGGTTAGGTACATGCCATGCACAGCTGAGGTTTAGAGTTCCGTTTAGGGATAGGCCTCTTAGGGTCAGGTTTAGGGTTACGGTTAGGATTAGGGTTAGGGTTAGGCTTAGGGTTAGGGTTAGGTACATGCCATGCACAGCTGAGGTTTAGAGTTCCATGTAGGGTTAGGTCTCTTAGGGTTACGGTTAGGGTTAGGGTTAGGGTTAGGGTTAGGGTTAGGGTTAGTTATAGGGTTACGTACATGCCATGCACAGCTGAGGTTTAAAGTTCCGTTTAGTGTTAGGTCTCTTAGGGTTACGGTTAGGGTTAGGGTTATGCACATGCCATGCACAGCTGAGGTTTAGAGTTCCGTTTAGGGTTAGGCCTCTTAGGGTCAGGATTAGGGTTAGGGTTAGGGTTAGGGTTAGGGTTAGGGTTAGGGTTAGGGTTAGGTACATGCCATGCACAGCTGAGGTTAGGGTTAGGGTTAGGGTTAGGGTTAGGGTTAGGGTTAGGGTTAGGGTTAGGGTTAGGGTTACCTACATGCCATGCACAGCTGAGGTTTAGAGTTCCGTTTAGGGTTAGGCCTCTAAGGGTCAGGATTAGGGTTAGGGTTAGGGTTAGGGTTAGGGTTAGGGTTAGGGTTACGTACATGCCATGCACAGCTGAGGTTTAGACTTCCGTTTAGGGATAGGCCTCTTAGGGTCAGGATTAGGGTTAGGGTTATGGTTAGGGTTAGGGTTAGGGTTAGGGTTACGGTTAGGGTTAGGGTTACGGTTAGGGTTAGGGTTAGGGTTAGGTACATGCCATGCACAGCTGAGGTTTAGAGCTCCATTTAGGGTTAGGCCTCTTAGGGTTAGGGTTAGGGTTAGGGTTAGGGTTAGGGTTAGGGTTAGGGTTAGGGTTAGGGTTAGGGTTAGGTACATGCCATGCACAGCTGAGGTTTAGAGTTCCGTTTAGGGTTAGGTCTTTTAGGGTTAGGGTTAGGGTTAGGGTTAGGGTTAGGGTTAGGGTTAGGGTTAGTGTTAGGGATAGGGTTAGGTACATGCCATGCACAGCTGAGGTTTAGAGTTCCGTTTAGTGTTAGGTCTCTTAAGGTTACGGTTAGGGTTAGGGTTAGGGTTAGGGTTAGGGTTACGGTTAGGGTTAGGGTTAGGGTTAGGGTTAGGGTTACCTACATGCCATGCACAGCTGAGGTTTAGAGTTCCGTTTAGGGTTAGGCCTCTAAGGGTCAGGATTAGGGTTAGGGTTAGGGTTAGGGTTAGGGTTAGGGTTAGGGTTACGTACATGCCATGCACAGCTGAGGTTTAGACTTCCGTTTAGGGATAGGCCTCTTAGGGTCAGGATTAGGGTTAGGGTTATGGTTAGGGTTACGGTTAGGGTTAGGGTTACGGTTAGGGTTAGGGTTACGGTTAGGGTTAGGGTTAGGGTTAGGTACATGCCATGCACAGCTGAGGTTTAGAGCTCCATTTAGGGTTAGGCCTCTTAGGGTTAGGGTTAGGGTTAGGGTTAGGGTTAGGGTTAGGGTTAGGGTTAGGGTTAGGGTTAGGTACATGCCATGCACAGCTGAGGTTTAGAGTTCCGTTTAGGGTTAGGTCTTTTAGGGTTAGGGTTAGGGTTAGGGTTAGGGTTAGGGTTAGGGTTAGGGTTAGTGTTAGGGATAGGGTTAGGTACATGCCATGCACAGCTGAGGTTTAGAGTTCCGTTTAGTGTTAGGTCTCTTAAGGTTACGGTTAGGGTTAGGGTTAGGGTTAGGGTTAGGGTTACGGTTAGGGTTAGGGTTAGGGTTAGGGTTAGGTACATGCCATGCACAGCTGAGGTTTAGAGTTCCGTTTAGGGTTTGGTCTGTTAGGGTTAGGGTTAGGGTTAGGGTTAGGGTTAGGGTTAGGGTTAGGGTTAGGGTTAGGGTTATGTACATGCCATGCACAGCTGAGGATTAGAGTTCAATTTAGGGTTAGGTCTCTTAGGGTTAGGGTTAGGGTTAGGGTTAGGGTTAGGGTTAAGGTTAGGGTTAGGGTTAGGGTTAGGGTTACGTACATGCCATGCACAGCTGAGGTTTAGAGTTGCGTTTAGGGTTAGGCCTCATAGGGTTAGGGTTAGGGTTAGGGTTAGGGTTAGGGTTAGGGTTAGGGT
>NW_026599610.1:1485000-1497500 GCF_023634155.1 Falco peregrinus
CTGAGGTTTAGAGTTGCGTTTAGGGTTAGGCCTCATAGGGTTAGGGTTAGGGTTAGGGTTAGGGTTAGGGTTACCTACATGCCATGCACAGCTGAGGTTTAGAGTCCGTTTAGGGTTAGGCCTCTTAGGGTCAGGATTAGGGTTAGGGTTAGGGTTAGGGTTAGGGTTAGGGTAAGGGTTAGGGGTAGGGTTAGGTACATGCCATGCACAGCTGAGGTTTAGAGTTCCGTTTAGGGATAGGCCTCTTAGGGTCAGGATTAGGGTTAGGGTTAGGGTTAGGGTTAGGGTTAGGGTTAGTGTTAGGTTTAGGGTTAGGGTTAGGGTTACGGTTAGGGTTAGGGTTAGGGTTAGGTACATGCCATGCACAGCTGAGGTTTAGAGCTCCGTTTAGGGTTAGGCCTCTTAGGGTTAGGGTTAGGGTTAGGGTTAGGGTTAGGGTTAGGGTTAGGTACATGCCATGCACAGGTGAGGTTTAGAGTTCCGTTTAGGGTTAGGTCTTTTAGGGTTAGGGTTAGCGTTAGGGTTAGGATTAGGGTTAGGGTTAGGGATAGGGTTAGGTACATGCCATACACAACTGAGGTTTAGAGTTCCGTTTAGTGTTAGGTCTCTATAAGGTTACGGTTAGGGTTAGGGTTAGGGTTAGGGTTAGGGTTAGGGTTAGGGTTAGGGTTAGGGTTAGGTACATGCCATGCACAGCTGAGGGTTAGAGTTCCGTTTAGGGTTAGGACTCTTAGGGTTAGGGTTAGGGTTAGGGTTAGGGTTAGGGTTAGGGTTAGGGTTAGGGTTACCTACATGCCATGCACAGCTGAGGTTTAGAGTTCCATTTAGGGTTAGGTCTCTTAGGGTTAGGGTTAGGGTTAGGGTTAGGGTTAGGGTTAAGGTTAGGGTTAGGGTTAGGGTTAGGGTTAGGGTTAGGTACATGCCATGCACAGCTGAGGTTTTGAGTTCCGTTTAGGGTTAGAACTCCTAGGGTTAGGGTTAGGGTTAGGGTTAGGGTTAGGCTTAGGGTTAGGTACATGCCATGCACAACTGAGGTTTTGAGTTCCGTTTAGGGATAGGCCTCTTAGGGTCAGGATTAGGGTTAGCGTTAGGGTTAGTGTTAGGGTTAGGTTTAGGGTTAGGGTTAGGTACATGCCATGCACAGCTGAGGTTTAGAGTTGCATTTAGGGTTAGGCCTCTTAGGGTCAGGATTAGGGTTAGGGTTAGGGTTCTGTACAAGCCATGCACAGCTGAGGTTTAGAGTTGCGTTTAGGGTTAGGCCTCTTAGGGTTAGGGTTAGGGTTAGGGTTAGGGTTAGGGTTAGGATTAGGGTTAGGGTTAGGGTTACCTACATGCCATGCACAGCTGAGGTTTAGAGTTCCGTTTAGGGTTAGGCCTCTTAGGGTCAGGATTAGGGTTAGGGTTAGGGTTAGGGTTAGGGTTAGGGTTAGGGTTAGGGTTAGGGTTACCTACATGCCATGCACAGCTGAGGTTTAGAGTTCCGTTTAGGGATAGGCCTCTTAGGGTCAGGATTAGGGTTAGGGTTAGGGTTAGTGTTAGGGTTAGGTTTAGGGTTAGGGTTAGGTACATGCCATGCACAGCTGAGGTTTAGAGTTCCGTTTAGGGTTAGGCCTCTTAGGGTCAGGATTAGGGTTAGGGTTAGGGTTACGTACATGCCATGCGCAGCTGAGGTTTAGAGTTGCGTTTAGGGTTAGGCCTCATAGGGTTAGGTTTAGGGTTAGGGTTAGGGTTAGGGTTAGGGTTACCTACATGCCATGCACAGCTGAGGTTTAGAGTCCGTTTAGGGTTAGGCCTCTTAGGGTCAGGATTAGGGTTAGGGTTAGGGTTAGGGTTAGGGTTAGGGTTAGGGTTAGGGTTAGGGTTATGGTTAGGTACATGCCATGCACAGCTGAGGTTTAGAGTTCCGTTTAGGGATAGGCCTCTTAGGGTCAGGATTAGGGTTAGGGTTAGGGTTAGGGTTAGGGTTAGGGTTAGGGTTAGGGTTAGGTACATGCCATGCACAGCTGAGGTTTAGAGCTCCGTTTTGGGTTAGGTCTCTTAGGGTTAGGGTTAGGGTTAAGGTTAGGGTTAGGGTTAGGGTTAGGGTTAGGGTTAGGTACATGCCATGCACAGCTGAGGTTTAGAGTTCCGTTTAGGGTTAGGTCTTTTAGGGTTAGGGTTAACGTTAGGGTTAGGGTTAGGGTTAGGGTTAGGGATAGGGTTAGGTACATGCCATACACAACTGAGGTTTAGAGTTCCGTTTAGTGTTAGGTCGCTTAAGGTTACGGTTAGGGTTAGGGTTAGGGTTAGGGTTAGGGTTAGGGTTAGGGTTAGGGTTAGGGTTAGGGTTAGGTACATGCCATGCACAGCTGAGGTTTAGAGTTCCGTTTAGGGTTAGGACTCTTAGGGTTAGGGTTAGGGTTAGGGTTAGGGTTAGGGTTAGGGTTAGGGTTAGGGTTACCTACATGCCATGCACAGCTGAGGTTTAGAGTTCCATTTAGGGTTAGGTCTCTTAGGGTTAGGGTTAGGGTTAGGGTTAGGGTTAGGGTTAGGGTTAAGGTTAGGGTTAGGGTTAGGGTTAGGGTTAGGGTTAGGTACATGCCATGCACAGCTGAGGTTTTGAGTTCCGTTTAGGGTTAGGTCTCCTAGGGTTAGGGTTAGGGTTAGGGTTAGGGTTAGGGTTAGGGTTAGGGTTAGGGTTAGGGTTATGCACATGCAATGCACAGCTGAGGTTTAGAGTTCCGTTTAGGGTTAGGCCTCTTAGGGTCAGGATTAGGGTTAGGGTTAGGGTTAGGGTTAGGGTTAGGGTTAGGGTTAGGTACATTTCATGCACAGCTGAGGTTTTGAGTTCCGTTTAGGGATAGGCCTCTTAGGGTCAGGATTAGGGTTAGGGTTAGGGTTAGTGTTAGGGTTAGGTTTAGGGTTAGGGTTAGGTACATGCCATGCACAGCTGAGGTTTAGAGTTGCATTTAGGGTTAGGCCTCTTAGGGTCAGGATTAGGGTTAGGGTTAGGGTTACGTACATGCAATGCACAGCTGAGGTTTAGAGTTCCGTTTAGGGTTAGGCCTCATAGGGTTAGGGTTAGGGTTAAGGTTAGGGTTAGGGTTAGGGTTAGGGTTAGGGTTAGGTACATGCCATGCACAGCTGAGGTTTAGAGTTCCGTTTAGGGTTAGGTCTTTTAGGGTTAGGGTTAACGTTAGGGTTAGGGTTAGGGTTAGGGTTAGGGATAGGGTTAGGTACATGCCATACACAACTGAGGTTTAGAATTCCGTTTAGTGTTAGGTCTATTAGGGTTAGGGTTAGGGTTAGGGTTAGGGTTAGGGTTAGGGTTAGGGTTAGGGTTAGGGTTAGGTACATGCCATGCACAGCTGAGGGTTAGAGTTCCGTTTAGGGTTAGGACTCTTAGGGTTAGGGTTAGGGTTAGGGTTAGGGTTAGGGTTAGGGTTAGGGTTAGGGTTACCTACATGCCATGCACAGCTGAGGTTTAGAGTTCCATTTAGGGTTAGGTCTCTTAGGGTTAGGGTTAGGGTTAGGGTTAGGGTTAGGGTTAGGGTTAGGGTTAAGGTTAGGGTTAGGGTTAGGGTTAGGGTTAGGGTTAGGTACATGCCATGCACAGCTGAGGTTTTGAGTTCCGTTTAGGGTTAGGTCTCCTAGGGTTAGGGTTAGGGTTAGGGTTAGGGTTAGGGTTAGGGTTAGGGTTATGCACATGCAATGCACAGCTGAGGTTTAGAGTTCCGTTTAGGGTTAGGCCTCTTAGGGTCAGGATTAGGGTTAGGGTTAGGGTTAGGGTTAGGGTTAGGGTTAGGTACATTTCATGCACAGCTGAGGTTTTGAGTTCCGTTTAGGGATAGGCCTCTTAGGGTCAGGATTAGGGTTAGGGTTAGGGTTAGTGTTAGGGTTAGGTTTAGGGTTAGGGTTAGGTACATGCCATGCACAGCTGAGGTTTAGAGTTGCATTTAGGGTTAGGCCTCTTAGGGTCAGGATTAGGGTTAGGGTTAGGGTTACGTACATGCAATGCACAGCTGAGGTTTAGAGTTCCGTGTAGGGTTAGGTCTCTTAGGGTTACGGTTAGGGTTAGGGTTAGGGTTAGGGTTAGGGTTAGGGTTAGGGTTAGGGTTAGGTACATGCCATGCACAGCTGAGGTTTAGAGTTCCGTTTAGGGTTAGGTCTCCTAGGGTTAGGGTTAGGGTTAGGGTTAGGGTTAGGGTTAGGGTTAGGGTTAGGGTTAGGTACATGCCATGCACAGCTGAGGTTTAGAGTTCCGTTTAGGTTTAGGTCTCTTAGGGTTACGGTTAAGGGTTAGGGTTAGGGTTAGGGTTAGGGTTAGGGTTAGGGTTAGGGTTAGGGTTAGGTACATGCCATGCACAGCTGAGGTTTTGAGTTCCGTTTAGGGTTAGGCCTCTTAGGGTCAGGATTAGGGTTAGGGTTAGGGTTAGGGTTAGGGTTAGGGTTAGGGTTAGGGTTAGGGTTAGGGTTACGGTTAGGGTTAGGGTTACGGTTAGGGTTAGGGTTAGGGTTACCTACATGCCATGCACAGCTGAGGTTTAGAGCTCCGTTTAGGGTTAGGCCTCTTAGGGTTAGGGTTAGGGTTAGGGTTAGGGTTAGGTACATGCCATGCACAGCTGAGGTTTAGAGTAGCGTTTAGGGTTAGGCCTCTTAGGGTCAGGATTAGGGTTAGGGTTAGGGTTAGGGTTAGGGTTAGGTTTAGGTTTAGGGTTAGGGTTAGGGTTATGTACATGCCATGCACAGCTGAGGTTTAGAGTTCCGTTTAGGGATAGGCCTCTTAGGGTCAGGATTAGGGTTAGGGTTAGGTTTAGGGTTAGGGTTAGGGTTAGGGTTAGGGTTAGGGTTAGGGTTAGGTACATGCCATGCACAGCTGAGGTTTAGAGTTCCGTTTAGGGATAGGCCTCTTAGGGTCAGGATTAGGGTTAGGGTTAGGGTTAGGGTTAGGGTTAGGGTTAGGGTTAGGTTTAGGGTTAGGGTTAGGGTTACGGTTAGGGTTAGGGTTAGGGTTAGGTACATGCCATGCACAGCTGAGGTTTAGAGCTCCGTTTAGGGTTAGGCCTCTTAGGGTTAGGGTTAGGGTTAGGGTTAGGGTTAGGGTTAGGGTTAGGGTTAGGGTTAGGGTTAGGTACATTCCATGCACAGCTGAGGTTTAGAGTTCCGTTTAGGGTTAGGTCTCTTAGGGTTAGGGTTAGGGTTAGGGTTAGGGTTAGGGTTACCTACATGCCATGCACAGCTGAGGTTTAGAGTTCCATTTAGGGTTAGGTCTCTTAGGGTTAGGGTTAGGGTTAGGGTTAGGGTTAGGGTTAGGGTTAGGGTTAGGGTTAGGTACATGCCATGCACAGCTGAGGTTTTGAGTTCCGTTTAGGGTTAGGTCTCCTAGGGTTAGGGTTAGGGTTAGGGTTAGGGTTAGGGTTAGGGTTAGGGTTAGGGTTAGGGTTATGCACATGCAATGCACAGCTGAGGTTTAGAGTTCCGTTTAGGGTTAGGCCTCTTAGGGTTAGGATTAGGGTTAGGGTTAGGGTTAGGGTTAGGGTTAGGGTTAGGGTTAGGGTTAGGGTTAGGTACATGCCATGCACAACTGAGGTTTTGAGTTCCGTTTAGGGATAGGCCTCTTAGGGTCAGGATTAGGGTTAGCGTTAGGGTTAGTGTTAGGGTTAGGTTTAGGGTTAGGGTTAGGTACATGCCATGCACAGCTGAGGTTTAGAGTTGCATTTAGGGTTAGGCCTCTTAGGGTCAGGATTAGGGTTAGGGTTAGGGTTACGTACAAGCCATGCACAGCTGAGGTTTAGAGTTGCGTTTAGGGTTAGGCCTCATAGGGTTAGGGTTAGGGTTAGGGTTAGGGTTAGGCTTAGGGTTAGGGTTAGGGTTAGGGTTACCTACATGCCATGCACAGCTGAGGTTTAGAGTTCCGTTTAGGGTTAGGCCTCTTAGGGTCAGGATTAGGGTTAGGGTTAGGGTTAGGGTTAGGGTTAGGGTTAGGGTTAGGGTTAGGATTACCTACATGCCATGCACAGCTGAGGTTTAGAGTTCCGTTTAGGGATAGGCCTCATAGGGTCAGGATTAGGGTTAGGGTTAGGGTTAGTGTTAGGGTTAGGGTTAGGGTTAGGGTTAGGTACATGCCATGCACAGCTGAGGTTTAGAGTTCCGTTTAGGGTTAGGCCTCTTAGGGTCAGGATTAGGGTTAGGGTTAGGGTTACGTACACGCCATGCGCAGCTGAGGTTTAGAGTTGCGTTTAGGGTTAGGCCTCATAGGGTTAGGGTTAGGGTTAGGGTTAGGGTTAGGGTTACCTACATGCCATGCACAGCTGAGGTTTAGAGTCCGTTTAGGGTTAGGCCTCATAGGGTTAGGGTTAGGGTTAGGGTTAGGGTTAGGGTTAGGGTTAGGGTTAGGGTTAGGGTTACCTACATGCCATGCACAGCTGAGGTTTAGAGTTCCGTTTAGGGTTAGGCCTCTTAGGGTCAGGATTAGGGTTAGGGTTAGGGTTAGGGTTAGGGTTAGGGTTAGGGTTAGGGTTAGGGTTAGGGTTACCTACATGCCATGCACAGCTGAGGTTTAGAGTTCCGTTTAGGGATAGGCCTCTTAGGGTCAGGATTAGGGTTAGGGTTAGGGTTAGTGTTAGGGTTAGGTTTAGGGTTAGGGTTAGGTACATGCCATGCACAGCTGAGGTTTAGAGTTCCGTTTAGGGTTAGGCCTCTTAGGGTCAGGATTAGGGTTAGGGTTAGGGTTACGTACATGCCATGCGCAGCTGAGGTTTAGAGTTGCGTTTAGGGTTAGGCCTCATAGGGTTAGGTTTAGGGTTAGGGTTAGGGTTAGGGTTAGGGTTACCTACATGCCATGCACAGCTGAGGTTTAGAGTCCGTTTAGGGTTAGGCCTCTTAGGGTCAGGATTAGGGTTAGGGTTAGGGTTAGGGTTAGGGTTAGGGTTAGGGTTAGGGTTAGGGTTATGGTTAGGTACATGCCATGCACAGCTGAGGTTTAGAGTTCCGTTTAGGGATAGGCCTCTTAGGGTCAGGATTAGGGTTAGGGTTAGGGTTAGGGTTAGGGTTAGGGTTAGGGTTAGGGTTAGGTACATGCCATGCACAGCTGAGGTTTAGAGCTCCGTTTTGGGTTAGGTCTCTTAGGGTTAGGGTTAGGGTTAAGGTTAGGGTTAGGGTTAGGGTTAGGGTTAGGGTTAGGTACATGCCATGCACAGCTGAGGTTTAGAGTTCCGTTTAGGGTTAGGTCTTTTAGGGTTAGGGTTAACGTTAGGGTTAGGGTTAGGGTTAGGGTTAGGGATAGGGTTAGGTACATGCCATACACAACTGAGGTTTAGAGTTCCGTTTAGTGTTAGGTCGCTTAAGGTTACGGTTAGGGTTAGGGTTAGGGTTAGGGTTAGGGTTAGGGTTAGGGTTAGGGTTAGGTACATGCCATGCACAGCTGAGGTTTAGAGTTCCGTTTAGGGTTAGGACTCTTAGGGTTAGGGTTAGGGTTAGGGTTAGGGTTAGGGTTAGGGTTAGGGTTAGGGTTACCTACATGCCATGCACAGCTGAGGTTTAGAGTTCCATTTAGGGTTAGGTCTCTTAGGGTTAGGGTTAGGGTTAGGGTTAGGGTTAGGGTTAGGGTTAAGGTTAGGGTTAGGGTTAGGGTTAGGGTTAGGGTTAGGTACATGCCATGCACAGCTGAGGTTTTGAGTTCCGTTTAGGGTTAGGTCTCCTAGGGTTAGGGTTAACGTTAGGGTTAGGGTTAGGGTTAGGGTTAGGGATAGGGTTAGGTACATGCCATACACAACTGAGGTTTAGAATTCCGTTTAGTGTTAGGTCGCTTAAGGTTACGGTTAGGGTTAGGGTTAGGGTTAGGGTTAGGGTTAGGGTTAGGGTTAGGGTTAGGGTTAGGGTTAGGTACATTCCATGCACAGCTGAGGTTTAGAGTTCCGTTTAGGGTTAGGACTCTTAGGGTTAGGGTTAGGGTTAGGGTTAGGGTTAGGGTTAGGGTTAGGGTTAGGGTTACCTACATGCCATGCACAGCTGAGGTTTAGAGTTCCATTTAGGGTTAGGTCTCTTAGGGTTAGGGTTAGGGTTAGGGTTAGGGTTAGGGTTAGGGTTAGGGTTAAGGTTAGGGTTAGGGTTAGGGTTAGGGTTAGGGTTAGGTACATGCCATGCACAGCTGAGGTTTTGAGTTCCGTTTAGGGTTAGGTCTCCTAGGGTTAGGGTTAGGGTTAGGGTTAGGGTTAGGGTTAGGGTTAGGGTTATGCACATGCAATGCACAGCTGAGGTTTAGAGTTCCGTTTAGGGTTAGGCCTCTTAGGGTCAGGATTAGGGTTAGGGTTAGGGTTAGGGTTAGGGTTAGGGTTAGGTACATTTCATGCACAGCTGAGGTTTTGAGTTCCGTTTAGGGATAGGCCTCTTAGGGTCAGGATTAGGGTTAGGGTTAGGGTTAGTGTTAGGGTTAGGTTTAGGGTTAGGGTTAGGTACATGCCATGCACAGCTGAGGTTTAGAGTTGCATTTAGGGTTAGGCCTCTTAGGGTCAGGATTAGGGTTAGGGTTAGGGTTACGTACATGCAATGCACAGCTGAGGTTTAGAGTTCCGTGTAGGGTTAGGTCTCTTAGGGTTACGGTTAGGGTTAGGGTTAGGGTTAGGGTTAGGGTTAGGGTTAGGGTTAGGGTTAGGGTTAGGGTTAGGTACATGCCATGCACAGCTGAGGTTTAGAGTTCCGTTTAGGGTTAGGTCTCCTAGGGTTAGGGTTAGGGTTAGGGTTAGGGTTAGGCTTAGGGTTAGGGTTAGGGTTAGGGTTACCTACATGCCATGCACAGCTGAGGTTTAGAGTTCCGTTTAGGGTTAGGCCTCTTAGGGTCAGGATTAGGGTTAGGGTTAGGGTTAGGGTTAGGGTTAGGGTTAGGGTTAGGATTACCTACATGCCATGCACAGCTGAGGTTTAGAGTTCCGTTTAGGGATAGGCCTCATAGGGTCAGGATTAGGGTTAGGGTTAGGGTTAGTGTTAGGGTTAGGTTTAGGGTTAGGGTTAGGTACATGCCATGCACAGCTGAGGTTTAGAGTTCCGTTTAGGGTTAGGCCTCTTAGGGTCAGGATTAGGGTTAGGGTTAGGGTTACGTACACGCCATGCGCAGCTGAGGTTTAGAGTTGCGTTTAGGGTTAGGCCTCATAGGGTTAGGGTTAGGGTTAGGGTTAGGGTTAGGGTTAGGGTTACCTACATGCCATGCACAGCTGAGGTTTAGAGTCCGTTTAGGGTTAGGCCTCTTAGGGTCAGGATTAGGGTTAGGGTTAGGGTTAGGGTTAGGGTTAGGGTAAGGGTTAGGGGTAGGGTTAGGTACATGCCATGCACAGCTGAGGTTTAGAGTTCCGTTTAGGGATAGGCCTCTTAGGGTCAGGATTAGGGTTAGGGTTAGGGTTAGGGTTAGGGTTAGGGTTAGTGTTAGGTTTAGGGTTAGGGTTAGGGTTACGGTTAGGGTTAGGGTTAGGGTTAGGTACATGCCATGCACAGCTGAGGTTTAGAGCTCCGTTTAGGGTTAGGCCTCTTAGGGTTAGGGTTAGGGTTAGGGTTAGGGTTAGGGTTAGGGTTAGGTACATGCCATGCACAGGTGAGGTTTAGAGTTCCGTTTAGGGTTAGGTCTTTTAGGGTTAGGGTTAGCGTTAGGGTTAGGATTAGGGTTAGGGTTAGGGATAGGGTTAGGTACATGCCATACACAACTGAGGTTTAGAGTTCCGTTTAGTGTTAGGTCTCTATAAGGTTACGGTTAGGGTTAGGGTTAGGGTTAGGGTTAGGGTTAGGGTTAGGGTTAGGGTTAGGGTTAGGGTTAGGTACATGCCATGCACAGCTGAGGGTTAGAGTTCCGTTTAGGGTTAGGACTCTTAGGGTTAGGGTTAGGGTTAGGGTTAGGGTTAGGGTTAGGGTTAGGGTTAGGGTTACCTACATGCCATGCACAGCTGAGGTTTAGAGTTCCATTTAGGGTTAGGTCTCTTAGGGTTAGGGTTAGGGTTAGGGTTAGGGTTAGGGTTAAGGTTAGGGTTAGGGTTAGGGTTAGGGTTAGGGTTAGGTACATGCCATGCACAGCTGAGGTTTTGAGTTCCGTTTAGGGTTAGGTCTCCTAGGGTTAGGGTTAGGGTTAGGGTTAGGGTTAGGGTTAGGGTTAGGTACATGCCATGCACAACTGAGGTTTTGAGTTCCGTTTAGGGATAGGCCTCTTAGGGTCAGGATTAGGGTTAGCGTTAGGGTTAGTGTTAGGGTTAGGTTTAGGGTTAGGGTTAGGTACATGCCATGCACAGCTGAGGTTTAGAGTTGCATTTAGGGTTAGGCCTCTTAGGGTCAGGATTAGGGTTAGGGTTAGGGTTCTGTACAAGCCATGCACAGCTGAGGTTTAGAGTTGCGTTTAGGGTTAGGCCTCATAGGGTTAGGGTTAGGGTTAGGGTTAGGGTTAGGGTTAGGGTTAGGGTTAGGGTTAGGGTTACCTACATGCCATGCACAGCTGAGGTTTAGAGTTCCGTTTAGGGTTAGGCCTCTTAGGGTCAGGATTAGGGTTAGGGTTAGGGTTAGGGTTAGGGTTAGGGTTAGGGTTAGGGTTAGGGTTACCTACATGCCATGCACAGCTGAGGTTTAGAGTTCCGTTTAGGGATAGGCCTCTTAGGGTCAGGATTAGGGTTAGGGTTAGGGTTAGTGTTAGGGTTAGGTTTAGGGTTAGGGTTAGGTACATGCCATGCACAGCTGAGGTTTAGAGTTCCGTTTAGGGTTAGGCCTCTTAGGGTCAGGATTAGGGTTAGGGTTAGGGTTACGTACATGCCATGCGCAGCTGAGGTTTAGAGTTGCGTTTAGGGTTAGGCCTCATAGGGTTAGGTTTAGGGTTAGGGTTAGGGTTAGGGTTAGGGTTACCTACATGCCATGCACAGCTGAGGTTTAGAGTCCGTTTAGGGTTAGGCCTCTTAGGGTCAGGATTAGGGTTAGGGTTAGGGTTAGGGTTAGGGTTAGGGTTAGGGTTAGGGTTAGGGGTAGGGTTAGGTACATGCCATGCACAGCTGAGGTTTAGAGTTCCGTTTAGGGATAGGCCTCTTAGGGTCAGGATTAGGGTTAGGGTTAGGGTTAGGGTTAGGGTTAGGGTTAGGGTTAGGGTTAGGTACATGCCATGCACAGCTGAGGTTTAGAGCTCCGTTTTGGGTTAGGTCTCTTAGGGTTAGGGTTAGGGTTAAGGTTAGGGTTAGGGTTAGGGTTAGGGTTAGGGTTAGGTACATGCCATGCACAGCTGAGGTTTAGAGTTCCGTTTAGGGTTAGGTCTTTTAGGGTTAGGGTTAACGTTAGGGTTAGGGTTAGGGTTAGGGTTAGGGATAGGGTTAGGTACATGCCATACACAACTGAGGTTTAGAGTTCCGTTTAGTGTTAGGTCGCTTAAGGTTACGGTTAGGGTTAGGGTTAGGGTTAGGGTTAGGGTTAGGGTTAGGGTTAGGGTTAGGGTTAGGGTTAGGGTTAGGTACATGCCATGCACAGCTGAGGTTTAGAGTTCCGTTTAGGGTTAGGACTCTTAGGGTTAGGGTTAGGGTTAGGGTTAGGGTTAGGGTTAGGGTTAGGGTTAGGGTTACCTACATGCCATGCACAGCTGAGGTTTAGAGTTCCATTTAGGGTTAGGTCTCTTAGGGTTAGGGTTAGGGTTAGGGTTAGGGTTAGGGTTAGGGTTAAGGTTAGGGTTAGGGTTAGGGTTAGGGTTAGGGTTAGGTACATGCCATGCACAGCTGAGGTTTTGAGTTCCGTTTAGGGTTAGGTCTCCTAGGGTTAGGGTTAGGGTTAGGGTTAGGGTTAGGGTTAGGGTTAGGGTTAGGGTTATGCACATGCAATGCACAGCTGAGGTTTAGAGTTCCGTTTAGGGTTAGGCCTCTTAGGGTCAGGATTAGGGTTAGGGTTAGGGTTAGGGTTAGGGTTAGGGTTAGGGTTAGGTACATTTCATGCACAGCTGAGGTTTTGAGTTCCGTTTAGGGATAGGCCTCTTAGGGTCAGGATTAGGGTTAGGGTTAGGGTTAGTGTTAGGGTTAGGTTTAGGGTTAGGGTTAGGTACATGCCATGCACAGCTGAGGTTTAGAGTTGCATTTAGGGTTAGGCCTCTTAGGGTCAGGATTAGGGTTAGGGTTAGGGTTACGTACATGCAATGCACAGCTGAGGTTTAGAGTTCCGTTTAGGGTTAGGCCTCATAGGGTTAGGGTTAGGGTTAAGGTTAGGGTTAGGGTAGGGTTAGGGTTAGGGTTAGGTACATGCCATGCACAGCTGAGGTTTAGAGTTCCGTTTAGGGTTAGGTCTTTTAGGGTTAGGGTTAACGTTAGGGTTAGGGTTAGGGTTAGGGTTAGGGATAGGGTTAGGTACATGCCATACACAACTGAGGTTTAGAATTCCGTTTAGTGTTAGGTCGCTTAAGGTTACGGTTAGGGTTAGGGTTAGGGTTAGGGTTAGGGTTAGGGTTAGGGTTAGGGTTAGGTACATGCCATGCACAGCTGAGGTTTAGAGTTCCGTTTAGGGTTAGGACTCTTAGGGTTAGGGTTAGG
>NW_026599610.1:1500000-1517500 GCF_023634155.1 Falco peregrinus
CTTAAGGTTACGGTTAGGGTTAGGGTTAGGGTTAGGGTTAGGGTTAGGGTTAGGGTTAGGGTTAGGGTTAGGGTTAGGTACATGCCATGCACAGCTGAGGTTTAGAGTTCCGTTTAGGGTTAGGACTCTTAGGGTTAGGGTTAGGGTTAGGGTTAGGGTTAGGGTTAGGGTTAGGGTTACCTACAAGCCATGCACAGCTGAGGTTTAGAGTTCCATTTAGGGTTAGGTCTCTTAGGGTTAGGGTTAGGGTTAGGGTTAGGGTTAGGGTTAGGGTTAAGGTTAGGGTTAGGGTTAGGGTTAGGGTTAGGGTTAGGTACATGCCATGCACAGCTGAGGTTTTGAGTTCCGTTTAGGGTTAGGTCTCCTAGGGTTAGGGTTAGGGTTAGGGTTAGGGTTAGGGTTAGGGTTAGGGTTAGGGTTATGCACATGCAATGCACAGCTGAGGTTTAGAGTTCCGTTTAGGGTTAGGCCTCTTAGGGTCAGGATTAGGGTTAGGGTTAGTGTTAGGGTTAGGGTTAGGGTTAGGGTTAGGTACATTTCATGCACAGCTGAGGTTTTGAGTTCCGTTTAGGGATAGGCCTCTTAGGGTCAGGATTAGGGTTAGGGTTAGGGTTAGTGTTAGGGTTAGGTTTAGGGTTAGGGTTAGGTACATGCCATGCACAGCTGAGGTTTAGAGTTGCATTTAGGGTTAGGCCTCTTAGGGTCAGGATTAGGGTTAGGGTTAGGGTTACGTACATGCAATGCACAGCTGAGGTTTAGAGTTCCGTTTAGGGTTAGGCCTCATAGGGTTAGGGTTAGGGTTAAGGTTAGGGTTAGGGTTAGGGTTAGGGTTAGGGTTAGGTACATGCCATGCACAGCTGAGGTTTAGAGTTCCGTTTAGGGTTAGGTCTTTTAGGGTTAGGGTTAACGTTAGGGTTAGGGTTAGGGTTAGGGTTAGGGTTAGGGATAGGGTTAGGTACATGCCATACACAACTGAGGTTTAGAGTTCCGTTTAGTGTTAGGTCGCTTAAGGTTACGGTTAGGGTTAGGGTTAGGGTTAGGGTTAGGGTTAGGGTTAGGGTTAGGGTTAGGTACATGCCATGCACAGCTGAGGTTTAGAGTTCCGTTTAGGGTTAGGACTCTTAGGGTTAGGGTTAGGGTTAGGGTTAGGGTTAGGGTTAGGGTTAGGGTTAGGGTTACCTACATGCCATGCACAGCTGAGGTTTAGAGTTCCATTTAGGGTTAGGTCTCTTAGGGTTAGGGTTAGGGTTAGGGTTAGGGTTAGGGTTAGGGTTAGGGTTAAGGTTAGGGTTAGGGTTAGGTTTAGGGTTAGGGTTAGGTACATGCCATGCACAGCTGAGGTTTTGAGTTCCGTTTAGGGTTAGGTCTCCTAGGGTTAGGGTTAGGGTTAGGGTTAGGGTTAGGGTTAGGGTTAGGGTTATGCACATGCAATGCACAGCTGAGGTTTAGAGTTCCGTTTAGGGTTAGGCCTCTTAGGGTCAGGATTAGGGTTAGGGTTAGGGTTAGGGTTAGGGTTAGGGTTAGGTACATTTCATGCACAGCTGAGGTTTTGAGTTCCGTTTAGGGATAGGCCTCTTAGGGTCAGGATTAGGGTTAGGGTTAGGGTTAGTGTTAGGGTTAGGTTTAGGGTTAGGGTTAGGTACATGCCATGCACAGCTGAGGTTTAGAGTTGCATTTACGGTTAGGCCTCTTAGGGTCAGGATTAGGGTTAGGGTTAAGGTTACGTACATGCAATGCACAGCTGAGGTTTAGAGTTCCGTTTAGGGTTAGGCCTCATAGGGTTAGGGTTAGGGTTAGGGTTAGGGTTAGGGTTAGGGTTAGGGTTAGGGTTAGGTACATGCCATGCACAGCTGAGGTTTAGAGTTCCGTTTAGGGTTAGGCCTCTTAGGGTCAGTTTTAGGGTTAGGGTTAGGGTTAGGGTTAGGGTTAGGGTTAGGGTTAGGATTAGGGTTATGTACATGCCATGCACAGCTGAGGTTTAGAGTTCCGTTTAGGGATAGGCCTCTTAGGGTCAGCATTAGGGTTAGGGTTAGGGTTAGGGTTAGGGTTAGGGTTAGGGTTAGGGTTAGGGTTAGGGTTAGGGTTAGGGTTAGGGTTATGTACATGCCATGCACAGCTGATGTTTAGAGTTCCGTGTAGGGTTAGGTCTCTTAGGGTTACGGTTAGGGTTAGGGTTAGGGTTAGGGTTAGGGTTAGGGTTAGGGTTAGGGTTAGGGTTAGGGTTAGGTACATGCCATGCACAGCTGAGGTTTAGAGTTCCGTTTAGGGTTAGGTCTCCTAGGGTTAGGGTTAGGGTTAGGGTTAGGGTTAGGGTTAGGGTTAGGGTTAGGGTTAGGGTTAGGGTTAGGTACATGCCATGCACAGCTGAGGTTTAGAGTTCCGTTTAGGGTTAGGTCTTTTAGGGTTAGGGTTAACGTTAGGGTTAGGGTTAGGGTTAGGGTTAGGGTTAGGGATAGGGTTAGGTACATGCCATACACAACTGAGGTTTAGAGTTCCGTTTAGTGTTAGGTCGCTTAAGGTTACGGTTAGGGTTAGGGTTAGGGTTAGGGTTAGGGTTAGGGTTAGGGTTAGGGTTAGGTACATGCCATGCACAGCTGAGGTTTAGAGTTCCGTTTAGGGTTAGGACTCTTAGGGTTAGGGTTAGGGTTAGGGTTAGGGTTAGGGTTAGGGTTAGGGTTAGGGTTACCTACAAGCCATGCACAGCTGAGGTTTAGAGTTCCATTTAGGGTTAGGTCTCTTAGGGTTAGGGTTAGGGTTAGGGTTAGGGTTAGGGTTAGGGTTAAGGTTAGGGTTAGGGTTAGGGTTAGGGTTAGGGTTAGGGTTAGGTACATGCCATGCACAGCTGAGGTTTTGAGTTCCGTTTAGGGTTAGGTCTCCTAGGGTTAGGGTTAGGGTTAGGGTTAGGGTTAGGGTTAGGGTTAGGGTTAGGGTTATGCACATGCAATGCACAGCTGAGGTTTAGAGTTCCGTTTAGGGTTAGGCCTCTTAGGGTCAGGATTAGGGTTAGGGTTAGTGTTAGGGTTAGGGTTAGGGTTAGGGTTAGGTACATTTCATGCACAGCTGAGGTTTTGAGTTCCGTTTAGGGATAGGCCTCTTAGGGTCAGGATTAGGGTTAGGGTTAGGGTTAGTGTTAGGGTTAGGTTTAGGGTTAGGGTTAGGTACATGCCATGCACAGCTGAGGTTTAGAGTTGCATTTAGGGTTAGGCCTCTTAGGGTCAGGATTAGGGTTAGGGTTAGGGTTACGTACATGCAATGCACAGCTGAGGTTTAGAGTTCCGTTTAGGGTTAGGCCTCATAGGGTTAGGGTTAGGGTTAAGGTTAGGGTTAGGGTTAGGGTTAGGGTTAGGGTTAGGTACATGCCATGCACAGCTGAGGTTTAGAGTTCCGTTTAGGGTTAGGTCTTTTAGGGTTAGGGTTAACGTTAGGGTTAGGGTTAGGGTTAGGGTTAGGGTTAGGGATAGGGTTAGGTACATGCCATACACAACTGAGGTTTAGAGTTCCGTTTAGTGTTAGGTCGCTTAAGGTTACGGTTAGGGTTAGGGTTAGGGTTAGGGTTAGGGTTAGGGTTAGGGTTAGGGTTAGGGTTAGGTACATGCCATGCACAGCTGAGGTTTAGAGTTCCGTTTAGGGTTAGGACTCTTAGGGTTAGGGTTAGGGTTAGGGTTAGGGTTAGGGTTAGGGTTAGGGTTAGGGTTACCTACATGCCATGCACAGCTGAGGTTTAGAGTTCCATTTAGGGTTAGGTCTCTTAGGGTTAGGGTTAGGGTTAGGGTTAGGGTTAGGGTTAGGGTTAGGGTTAAGGTTAGGGTTAGGGTTAGGTTTAGGGTTAGGGTTAGGTACATGCCATGCACAGCTGAGGTTTTGAGTTCCGTTTAGGGTTAGGTCTCCTAGGGTTAGGGTTAGGGTTAGGGTTAGGGTTAGGGTTAGGGTTAGGGTTAGGGTTAGGGTTAGGGTTAGGGTTATGCACATGCAATGCACAGCTGAGGTTTAGAGTTCCGTTTAGGGTTAGGCCTCTTAGGGTCAGGATTAGGGTTAGGGTTAGGGTTAGGGTTAGGGTTAGGGTTAGGGTTAGGTACATTTCATGCACAGCTGAGGTTTTGAGTTCCGTTTAGGGATAGGCCTCTTAGGGTCAGGATTAGGGTTAGGGTTAGGGTTAGTGTTAGGGTTAGGTTTAGGGTTAGGGTTAGGTACATGCCATGCACAGCTGAGGTTTAGAGTTGCATTTACGGTTAGGCCTCTTAGGGTCAGGATTAGGGTTAGGGTTAAGGTTACGTACATGCAATGCACAGCTGAGGTTTAGAGTTCCGTTTAGGGTTAGGCCTCATAGGGTTAGGGTTAGGGTTAGGGTTAGGGTTAGGGTTAGGGTTAGGGTTAGGTACATGCCATGCACAGCTGAGGTTTAGAGTTCCGTTTAGGGTTAGGCCTCTTAGGGTCAGTTTTAGGGTTAGGGTTAGGGTTAGGGTTAGGGTTAGGGTTAGGGTTAGGATTAGGGTTATGTACATGCCATGCACAGCTGAGGTTTAGAGTTCCGTTTAGGGATAGGCCTCTTAGGGTCAGCATTAGGGTTAGGGTTAGGGTTAGGGTTAGGGTTAGGGTTAGGGTTAGGGTTAGGGTTAGGGTTAGGGTTAGGGTTAAGGTTAGGGTTAGGGTTATGTACATGCCATGCACAGCTGATGTTTAGAGTTCCGTGTAGGGTTAGGTCTCTTAGGGTTACGGTTAGGGTTAGGGTTAGGGTTAGGGTTAGGGTTAGGGTTAGGGTTAGGGTTAGGGTTAGGTACATGCCATGCACAGCTGAGGTTTAGAGTTCCGTTTAGGGTTAGGTCTCCTAGGGTTAGGGTTAGGGTTAGGGTTAGGGTTAGGGTTAGGGTTAGGGTTAGGGTTAGGGTTAGGGTTAGGTACATGCCATGCACAGCTGAGGTTTAGAGTTCCGTTTAGGTTTAGGTCTCTTAGGGTTACGGTTAAGGGTTAGGGTTAGGGTTAGGGTTAGGGTTAGGGTTAGGGTTAGGGTTAGGGTTAGGTACATGCCATGCACAGCTGAGGTTTTGAGTTCCGTTTAGGGTTAGGCCTCTTAGGGTCAGGATTAGGGTTAGGGTTAGGGTTAGGGTTAGGGTTAGGGTTAGGGTTAGGGTTAGGGTTAGGGTTACGGTTAGGGTTAGGGTTACGGTTAGGGTTAGGGTTAGGGTTACCTACATGCCATGCACAGCTGAGGTTTAGAGCTCCGTTTAGGGTTAGGCCTCTTAGGGTTAGGGTTAGGGTTAGGGTTAGGGTTAGGTACATGCCATGCACAGCTGAGGTTTAGAGTAGCGTTTAGGGTTAGGCCTCTTAGGGTCAGGATTAGGGTTAGGGTTAGGGTTAGGGTTAGGGTTAGGTTTAGGTTTAGGGTTAGGGTTAGGGTTATGTACATGCCATGCACAGCTGAGGTTTAGAGTTCCGTTTAGGGATAGGCCTCTTAGGGTCAGGATTAGGGTTAGGGTTAGGTTTAGGGTTAGGGTTAGGGTTAGGGTTAGGGTTAGGGTTAGGGTTAGGTACATGCCATGCACAGCTGAGGTTTAGAGTTCCGTTTAGGGATAGGCCTCTTAGGGTCAGGATTAGGGTTAGGGTTAGGGTTAGGGTTAGGGTTAGGGTTAGGGTTAGGTTTAGGGTTAGGGTTAGGGTTACGGTTAGGGTTAGGGTTAGGGTTAGGTACATGCCATGCACAGCTGAGGTTTAGAGCTCCGTTTAGGGTTAGGCCTCTTAGGGTTAGGGTTAGGGTTAGGGTTAGGGTTAGGGTTAGGGTTAGGGTTAGGTACATGCCATGCACAGGTGAGGTTTAGAGTTCCGTTTAGGGTTAGGTCTTTTAGGGTTAGGGTTAGCGTTAGGGTTAGGGTTAGGGTTAGGGTTAGGGATAGGGTTAGGTACATGCCATACACAACTGAGGTTTAGAGTTCCGTTTAGTGTTAGGTCTCTATAAGGTTACGGTTAGGGTTAGGGTTAGGGTTAGGGTTAGGGTTAGGGTTAGGGTTAGGGTTAGGGTTAGGGTTAGGGTTAGGTACATGCCATGCACAGCTGAGGGTTAGAGTTCCGTTTAGGGTTAGGACTCTTAGGGTTAGGGTTAGGGTTAGGGTTAGGGTTAGGGTTAGGGTTAGGGTTAGGGTTACCTACATGCCATGCACAGCTGAGGTTTAGAGTTCCATTTAGGGTTAGGTCTCTTAGGGTTAGGGTTAGGGTTAGGGTTAGGGTTAGGGTTAAGGTTAGGGTTAGGGTTAGGGTTAGGGTTAGGGTTAGGTACATGCCATGCACAGCTGAGGTTTTGAGTTCCGTTTAGGGTTAGGTCTCCTAGGGTTAGGGTTAGGGTTAGGGTTAGGGTTACGGTTAGGGTTAGGTACATGCCATGCACAACTGAGGTTTTGAGTTCCGTTTAGGGATAGGCCTCTTAGGGTCAGGATTAGGGTTAGGGTTAGGGTTAGTGTTAGGGTTAGGTTTAGGGTTAGGGTTAGGTACATGCCATGCACAGCTGAGGTTTAGAGTTGCATTTAGGGTTAGGCCTCTTAGGGTCAGGATTAGGGTTAGGGTTAGGGTTCTGTACAAGCCATGCACAGCTGAGGTTTAGAGTTGCGTTTAGGGTTAGGCCTCATAGGGTTAGGGTTAGGGTTAGGGTTAGGGTTAGGGTTAGGGTTAGGGTTACCTACATGCCATGCACAGCTGAGGTTTAGAGTTCCGTTTAGGGTTAGGCCTCTTAGGGTCAGGATTAGGGTTAGGGTTAGGGTTAGGGTTAGGGTTAGGGTTAGGGTTAGGGTTACCTACATGCCATGCACAGCTGAGGTTTAGAGTTCCGTTTAGGGATAGGCCTCTTAGGGTCAGGATTAGGGTTAGGGTTAGGGTTAGTGTTAGGGTTAGGTTTAGGGTTAGGGTTAGGTACATGCCATGCACAGCTGAGGTTTAGAGTTCCGTTTAGGGTTAGGCCTCTTAGGGTCAGGATTAGGGTTAGGGTTAGGGTTACGTACATGCCATGCGCAGCTGAGGTTTAGAGTTGCGTTTAGGGTTAGGCCTCATAGGGTTAGGGTTAGGGTTAGGGTTAGGGTTAGGGTTACCTACATGCCATGCACAGCTGAGGTTTAGAGTCCGTTTAGGGTTAGGCCTCTTAGGGTCAGGATAAGGGTTAGGGTTAGGGTTAGGGTTAGGGTTAGGGTTAGGGTTAGGGGTAGGGTTAGGTACATGCCATGCACAGCTGAGGTTTAGAGTTCCGTTTAGGGATAGGCCTCTTAGGGTCAGGATTAGGGTTAGGGTTAGGGTTAGGGTTAGGGTTAGGGTTAGGGTTAGGGTTAGGGTTAGGGTTAGGGTTAGGGTTAGGTACATGCCATGCACAGCTGCGGTTTAGAGCTCCGTTTTGGGTTAGGTCTCTTAGGGTTAGGGTTAGGGTTAAGGTTAGGGTTAGGGTTAGGGTTCGTGTTAGGGTTAGGTACATGCCATGCACAGCTGAGGTTTAGAGTTCCGTTTAGGGTTAGGTCTTTTAGGGTTAGGGTTAGGGTTAGGGTTAGGGTTAGGGTTAGGGTTAGGGTTAGGGTTAGGTACATGCCATACACAACTGAGGTTTAGAGTTCCGTTTAGTGTTAGGTCGCTTAAGGTTACGGTTAGGGTTAGGGTTAGGGTTAGGGTTAGGGTTAGGGTTAGGGTTAGGGTTAGGGTTAGGGTTAGGTACATGCCATGCACAGCTGAGGTTTAGAGTTCCGTTTAGGGTTAGGACTCTTAGGGTTAGGGTTAGGGTTAGGGTTAGGGTTAGGGTTAGGGTTACCTACATGCCATGCACAGCTGAGGTTTAGAGTTCCATTTAGGGTTAGGTCTCTTAGGGTTAGGGTTAGGGTTAGGGTTAGGGTTAGGGTTAGGGTTAAGGTTAGGGTTAGGGTTAGGGTTAGGGTTAGGGTTAGGTACATGCCATGCACAGCTGAGGTTTTGAGTTCCGTTTAGGGTTAGGTCTCCTAGGGTTAGGGTTAGGGTTAGGGTTAGGGTTAGGGTTAGGGTTATGCACATGCAATGCACAGCTGAGGTTTAGAGTTCCGTTTAGGGTTAGGCCTCTTAGGGTCAGGATTAGGGTTAGGGTTAGGGTTAGGGTTAGGGTTAGGGTTAGGGTTAGGGTTAGGTACATTTCATGCACAGCTGAGGTTTTGAGTTCCGTTTAGGGATAGGCCTCTTAGGGTCAGGATTAGGGTTAGGGTTAGGGTTAGTGTTAGGGTTAGGGTTAGGGTTAGGTACATGCCATGCACAGCTGAGGTTTAGAGTTCCGTTTAGGGTTAGGTCTCCTAGGCTTAGGGTTAGGGTTAGGGTTAGGGTTAGGGTTCGGTTTAGGGTTAGGGTTAGGTACATGCCATGCACAGCTGAGGTTTAGAGTTCCGTTTAGGTTTAGGTCTCTTAGGGTTACGGTTAAGGGTTAGGGTTAGGGTTAGGGTTAGGGTTAGGGTTAGGGTTAGGGTTAGGGTTAGGTACATGCCATGCACAGCTGAGGTTTTGAGTTCCGTTTAGGGTTAGACCTCTTAGGGTCAGGATTAGGGTTAGGGTTAGGGTTAGGGTTAGGGTTAGGGTTAGGGTTAGGGTTAGGGTTAGGGTTAGGGTTAGGGTTAGGGTTAGGGTTATGGTTAGGGTTAGGGTTAGGGTTACCTACATGCCATGCACAGCTGAGGTTTAGAGCTCCGTTTAGGGTTAGGCCTCTTAGGGTCAGGATTAGGGTTAGGGTTAGGGTTAGGGTTAGGGTTAGGTTTAGGGTTAGGGTTAGGGTTAGGGTTATGTACATGCCATGCACAGCTGAGGTTTAGAGTTCCGTTTAGGGATAGGCCTCTTAGGGTCAGGATTAGGGTTAGGGTTAGGTTTAGGGTTAGGGTTAGGGTTAGGGTTAGGGTTAGGGTTAGGGTTAGGTACATGCCATGCACAGCTGAGGTTTAGAGTTCCGTTTAGGGATAGGCCTCTTAGGGTCAGGATTAGGGTTAGGGTTAGGGTTAGGGTTAGGGTTAGGGTTAGGGTTAGGTTTAGGGTTAGGGTTAGGGTTACGGTTAGGGTTAGGGTTAGGGTTAGGTACATGCCATGCACAGCTGAGGTTTAGAGCTCCGTTTAGGGTTAGGCCTCTTAGGGTTAGGGTTAGGGTTAGGGTTAGGGTTAGGGTTAGGGTTAGGTACATGCCATGCACAGGTGAGGTTTAGAGTTCCGTTTAGGGTTAGGTCTTTTAGGGTTAGGGTTAGCGTTAGGGTTAGGGTTAGGGTTAGGGTTAGGGATAGGGTTAGGTACATGCCATACACAACTGAGGTTTAGAGTTCCGTTTAGTGTTAGGTCTCTATAAGGTTACGGTTAGGGTTAGGGTTAGGGTTAGGGTTAGGGTTAGGGTTAGGGTTAGGGTTAGGTACATGCCATGCACAGCTGAGGGTTAGAGTTCCGTTTAGGGTTAGGACTCTTAGGGTTAGGGTTAGGGTTAGGGTTAGGGTTAGGGTTAGGGTTAGGGTTAGGGTTACCTACATGCCATGCACAGCTGAGGTTTAGAGTTCCATTTAGGGTTAGGTCTCTTAGGGTTAGGGTTAGGGTTAGGGTTAGGGTTAGGGTTAAGGTTAGGGTTAGGGTTAGGGTTAGGGTTAGGGTTAGGTACATGCCATGCACAGCTGAGGTTTTGAGTTCCGTTTAGGGTTAGGTCTCCTAGGGTTAGGGTTAGGGTTAGGGTTAGGGTTAGGGTTAGGGTTAGGTACATGCCATGCACAACTGAGGTTTTGAGTTCCGTTTAGGGATAGGCCTCTTAGGGTCAGGATTAGGGTTAGCGTTAGGGTTAGTGTTAGGGTTAGGTTTAGGGTTAGGGTTAGGTACATGCCATGCACAGCTGAGGTTTAGAGTTGCATTTAGTGTTAGGCCTCTTAGGGTCAGGATTAGGGTTAGGGTTAGGGTTCTGTACAAGCCATGCACAGCTGAGGTTTAGAGTTGCGTTTAGGGTTAGGCCTCATAGGGTTAGGGTTAGGGTTAGGGTTAGGGTTAGGGTTAGGGTTAGGGTTAGGGTTACCTACATGCCATGCACAGCTGAGGTTTAGAGTTCCGTTTAGGGTTAGGCCTCTTAGGGTCAGGATTAGGGTTAGGGTTAGGGTTAGGGTTAGGGTTAGGGTTAGGGTTAGGGTTACCTACATGCCATGCACAGCTGAGGTTTAGAGTTCCGTTTAGGGATAGGCCTCTTAGGGTCAGGATTAGGGTTAGGGTTAGGGTTAGTGTTAGGGTTAGGTTTAGGGTTAGGGTTAGGTACATGCCATGCACAGCTGAGGTTTAGAGTTCCGTTTAGGGTTAGGCCTCTTAGGGTCAGGATTAGGGTTAGGGTTAGGGTTACGTACATGCCATGCGCAGCTGAGGTTTAGAGTTGCGTTTAGGGTTAGGCCTCATAGGGTTAGGGTTAGGGTTAGGGTTAGGGTTAGGGTTACCTACATGCCATGCACAGCTGAGGTTTAGAGTCCGTTTAGGGTTAGGCCTCTTAGGGTCAGGATAAGGGTTAGGGTTAGGGTTAGGGTTAGGGTTAGGGTTAGGGTTAGGGTTAGGGTTAGGGGTAGGGTTAGGTACATGCCATGCACAGCTGAGGTTTAGAGTTCCGTTTAGGGATAGGCCTCTTAGGGTCAGGATTAGGGTTAGGGTTAGGGTTAGGGTTAGGGTTAGGGTTAGGGTTAGGGTTAGGGTTAGGGTTAGGGTTAGGGTTAGGGTTAGGGTTAGGGTTAGGGTTACGGTTAGGGTTAGGTACATGCCATGCACAGCTGAGGTTTAGAGCTCCGTTTTGGGTTAGGTCTCTTAGGGTTAGGGTTAGGGTTAAGGTTAGGGTTAGGGTTAGGGTTAGTGTTAGGGTTAGGTACATGCCATGCACAGCTGAGGTTTAGAGTTCCGTTTAGGGTTAGGTCTTTTAGGGTTAGGGTTAGGGTTAGGGTTAGGGTTAGGGTTAGGGTTAGGGTTAGGGTTAGGTACATGCCATACACAACTGAGGTTTAGAGTTCCGTTTAGTGTTAGGTCGCTTAAGGTTACGGTTAGGGTTAGGGTTAGGGTTAGGGTTAGGGTTAGGGTTAGGGTTAGGGTTAGGGTTAGGGTTAGGGTTAGGTACATGCCATGCACAGCTGAGGTTTAGAGTTCCGTTTAGGGTTAGGACTCTTAGGGTTAGGGTTAGGGTTAGGGTTAGGGTTAGGGTTAGGGTTAGGGTTAGGGTTACCTACATGCCATGCACAGCTGAGGTTTAGAGTTCCATTTAGGGTTAGGTCTCTTAGGGTTAGGGTTAGGGTTAGGGTTAGGGTTAGGGTTAGGGTTAGGGTTAGGGTTAGGGTTAGGGTTAGGGTTAGGGTTAGGGTTAGGTACATGCCATGCACAGCTGAGGTTTTGAGTTCCGTTTAGGGTTAGGTCTCCTAGGGTTAGGGTTAGGGTTAGGGTTAGGGTTAGGGTTAGGGTTAGGGTTAGGGTTATGCACATGCAATGCACAGCTGAGGTTTAGAGTTCCGTTTAGGGTTAGGCCTCTTAGGGTCAGGATTAGGGTTAGGGTTAGGGTTAGGGTTAGGGTTAGGGTTAGGGTTAGGGTTAGGTACATTTCATGCACAGCTGAGGTTTAGAGTTCCGTTTAGGGATAGGCCTCTTAGGGTCAGGATTAGGGTTAGGGTTAGGGTTACGTACATGCAATGCACAGCTGAGGTTTAGAGTTCCGTTTAGGGTTAGGCCTCATAGGGTTAGGGTTAGGGTTAGGGTTAGGGTTAGGGTTAGGGTTAGGGTTAGGGTTAGGGTTAGGTACATGCCATGCACAGCTGAGGTTTAGAGTTCCGTTTAGGGTTAGGCCTCTTAGGGTCAGCATTAGGGTTAGGGTTAGGGTTAGGGTTAGGGTTAGGGTTAGGGTTAGGGTTAGGTACATGCCATGCACAGCTGAGGTTTAGAGTTCCGTTTAGGGTTAGGCCTCTTAGGGTCAGGATTAGGGTTAGGGTTAGGGTTAGGGTTAGGGTTAGGGTTAGGGTTAGGGTTAGGGTTATGTACATGCCATGCACAGCTGAGGTTTAGAGTTCCGTTTAGGGATAGGCCTCTTAGGGTCAGCATTAGGGTTAGGGTGAGGGTTAGGGTTACGGTTAGGGTTAGGGTTAGGGTTAGAGTTAAGGTTAGGGTTAGGGTTATGTACATGCCATGCACAGCTGAGGTTTAGAGTTCCGTGTAGGGTTAGGTCTCTTAGGGTTACGGTTAGGGTTAGGGTTAGGGTTAGGGTTAGGGTTAGGGTTAGGGTTAGGTACATGCCATGCACAGCTGAGGTTTTGAGTTCCGTTTAGGGTTAGGTCTCTTAGGGTTAGGGTTAGGGTTAGGGTTAGGGTTAGGGTTAGGGTTAGGGTTACGTACATGCCATGCACAGCTGAGGTTTAGAGCTCCGTTTAGGGTTAGGCCTCTTAGGGTTAGGGTTAGGGTTAGGGTTAGGGTTAGGGTTAGGGTTAGGGTTAGGGTTAGGGTTAGGTACATTCCATGCACAGCTGAGGTTTAGAGTTCCGTTTAGGGTTAGGTCTCTTAGGGTTAGGGTTAGGGTTAGGGTTAGGGTTAGGGTTAGGTACATGCCATGCACAGCTGAGGTTTAGAGTTCCGTTTAGGGTTAGGTCTCTTAGGGTTAGGGTTAGGGTTAGGGTTAGGGTTAGGGTTAGGGTTAGGGTTAGGGTTAGGGTTAGGTACATGCCATGCACAGCTGAGGGTTAGAGTTCCGTTTAGGGTTAGGACTCTTAGGGTTAGGGTTAGGGTTAGGGTTAGGGTTAGGGTTAGGGTTAGGGTTAGGGTTACCTACATGCCATGCACAGCTGAGGTTTAGAGTTCCATTTAGGGTTAGGTCTCTTAGGGTTAGGGTTAGGGTTAGGGTTAGGGTTAGGGTTAAGGTTAGGGTTAGGGTTAGGGTTAGGGTTAGGGTTAGGTACATGCCATGCACAGCTGAGGTTTTGAGTTCCGTTTAGGGTTAGGTCTCCTAGGGTTAGGGTTAGGGTTAGGGTTAGGGTTAGGGTTAGGGTTAGGTACATGCCATGCACAACTGAGGTTTTGAGTTCCGTTTAGGGATAGGCCTCTTAGGGTCAGGATTAGGGTTAGCGTTAGGGTTAGTGTTAGGGTTAGGTTTAGGGTTAGGGTTAGGTACATGCCATGCACAGCTGAGGTTTAGAGTTGCATTTAGTGTTAGGCCTCTTAGGGTCAGGATTAGGGTTAGGGTTAGGGTTCTGTACAAGCCATGCACAGCTGAGGTTTAGAGTTGCGTTTAGGGTTAGGCCTCATAGGGTTAGGGTTAGGGTTAGGGTTAGGGTTAGGGTTAGGGTTAGGGTTAGGGTTAGGGTTACCTACATGCCATGCACAGCTGAGGTTTAGAGTTCCGTTTAGGGTTAGGCCTCTTAGGGTCAGGATTAGGGTTAGGGTTAGGGTTAGGGTTAGGGTTAGGGTTAGGGTTAGGGTTACCTACATGCCATGCACAGCTGAGGTTTAGAGTTCCGTTTAGGGATAGGCCTCTTAGGGTCAGGATTAGGGTTAGGGTTAGGGTTAGTGTTAGGGTTAGGTTTAGGGTTAGGGTTAGGTACATGCCATGCACAGCTGAGGTTTAGAGTTCCGTTTAGGGTTAGGCCTCTTAGGGTCAGGATTAGGGTTAGGGTTAGGGTTACGTACATGCCATGCGCAGCTGAGGTTTAGAGTTGCGTTTAGGGTTAGGCCTCATAGGGTTAGGGTTAGGGTTAGGGTTAGGGTTAGGGTTACCTACATGCCATGCACAGCTGAGGTTTAGAGTCCGTTTAGGGTTAGGCCTCTTAGGGTCAGGATAAGGGTTAGGGTTAGGGTTAGGGTTAGGGTTAGGGTTAGGGTTAGGGTTAGGGTTAGGGGTAGGGTTAGGTACATGCCATGCACAGCTGAGGTTTAGAGTTCCGTTTAGGGATAGGCCTCTTAGGGTCAGGATTAGGGTTAGGGTTAGGGTTAGGGTTAGGGTTAGGGTTAGGGTTAGGGTTAGGGTTAGGGTTAGGGTTAGGGTTAGGGTTACGGTTAGGGTTAGGTACATGCCATGCACAGCTGAGGTTTAGAGCTCCGTTTTGGGTTAGGTCTCTTAGGGTTAGGGTTAGGGTTAAGGTTAGGGTTAGGGTTAGGGTTAGTGTTAGGGTTAGGTACATGCCATGCACAGCTGAGGTTTAGAGTTCCGTTTAGGGTTAGGTCTTTTAGGGTTAGGGTTAGGGTTAGGGTTAGGGTTAGGGTTAGGGTTAGGGTTAGGGTTAGGTACATGCCATACACAACTGAGGTTTAGAGTTCCGTTTAGTGTTAGGTCGCTTAAGGTTACGGTTAGGGTTAGGGTTAGGGTTAGGGTTAGGGTTAGGGTTAGGGTTAGGGTTAGGGTTAGGGTTAGGGTTAGGTACATGCCATGCACAGCTGAGGTTTAGAGTTCCGTTTAGGGTTAGGACTCTTAGGGTTAGGGTTAGGGTTAGGGTTAGGGTTAGGGTTAGGGTTAGGGTTAGGGTTACCTACATGCCATGCACAGCTGAGGTTTAGAGTTCCATTTAGGGTTAGGTCTCTTAGGGTTAGGGTTAGGGTTAGGGTTAGGGTTAGGGTTAGGGTTAGGGTTAGGGTTAGGGTTAGGGTTAGGGTTAGGGTTAGGGTTAGGTACATGCCATGCACAGCTGAGGTTTTGAGTTCCGTTTAGGGTTAGGTCTCCTAGGGTTAGGGTTAGGGTTAGGGTTAGGGTTAGGGTTAGGGTTAGGGTTAGGGTTAGGGTTATGCACATGCAATGCACAGCTGAGGTTTAGAGTTCCGTTTAGGGTTAGGCCTCTTAGGGTCAGGATTAGGGTTAGGGTTAGGGTTAGGGTTAGGGTTAGGGTTAGGGTTAGGGTTAGGTACATTTCATGCACAGCTGAGGTTTAGAGTTCCGTTTAGGGATAGGCCTCTTAGGGTCAGGATTAGGGTTAGGGTTAGGGTTACGTACATGCAATGCACAGCTGAGGTTTAGAGTTCCGTTTAGGGTTAGGCCTCATAGGGTTAGGGTTAGGGTTAGGGTTAGGGTTAGGGTTAGGGTTAGGGTTAGGGTTAGGGTTAGGTACATGCCATGCACAGCTGAGGTTTAGAGTTCCGTTTAGGGTTAGGCCTCTTAGGGTCAGCATTAGGGTTAGGGTTAGGGTTAGGGTTAGGGTTAGGGTTAGGGTTAGGGTTAGGGTTAGGTACATGCCATGCACAGCTGAGGTTTAGAGTTCCGTTTAGGGTTAGGCCTCTTAGGGTCAGGATTAGGGTTAGGGTTAGGGTTAGGGTTAGGGTTAGGGTTAGGGTTAGGGTTAGGGTTATGTACATGCCATGCACAGCTGAGGTTTAGAGTTCCGTTTAGGGATAGGCCTCTTAGGGTCAGCATTAGGGTTAGGGTGAGGGTTAGGGTTACGGTTAGGGTTAGGATTAGGGTTAGAGTTAAGGTTAGGGTTAGGGTTATGTACATGCCATGCACAGCTGAGGTTTAGAGTTCCGTGTAGGGTTAGGTCTCTTAGGGTTACGGTTAGGGTTAGGGTTAGGGTTAGGGTTAGGGTTAGGGTTAGGGTTAGGGTTAGGTACATGCCATGCACAGCTGAGGTTTTGAGTTCCGTTTAGGGTTAGGTCTCTTAGGGTTAGGGTTAGGGTTAGGGTTAGGGTTAGGGTTAGGGTTAGGGTTACGGTTAGGTACATGCCATGCACAGCTGAGGTTTAGAGTTCCGTTTAGGGTTAGGTCTTTTAGGGTTAGGGTTAGGGTTAGGGTTAGGGTTAGGGTTAGGGTTAGGGTTAGGGTTAGGGTTAGGGTTAGGTACATGCCATGCACAGCTGAGGTTTAGAGTTCCGTTTAGGGTTAGGCCTCTTAGGGTCAGGATTAGGGTTAGGGTTAGGGTTAGGGTTAGGGTTAGGGTTAGGGTTAGGGTTAGGGTTATGTACATGCCATGCACAGCTGAGGTTTAGAGTTCCGTTTAGGGATAGGCCTCTTAGGGTCAGCATTAGGGTTAGGGTTAGGGTTAGGGTTACGGTTAGGGTTAGGATTAGGGTTAGGGTTAAGGTTAGGGTTAGGGTTATGTACATGCCATGCACAGCTGAGGTTTAGAGTTCCGTGTAGGGTTAGGTCTCTTAGGGTTACGGTTAGGGTTAGGGTTAGGGTTAGGGTTAGGGTTAGGGTTAGGGTTAGGGTTAGGGTTAGGTACATGCCATGCACAGCTGAGGTTTAGAGTTCCGTTTAGGGTTAGGTCTCCTAGGGTTAGGGTTAGGGTTAGGGTTAGGGTTAGGGTTAGGGTTAGGGTTAGGGTTAGGGTTAGGGTTAGGTACATGCCATACACAACTGAGGTTTAGAGTTCCGTTTAGTGTTAGGTCGCTTAAGGTTACGGTTAGGGTTAGGGTTAGGGTTAGGGTTAGGGTTAGGGTTAGGGTTAGGGTTAGGGTTAGGGTTAGGGTTAGGTACATGCCATGCACAGCTGAGGTTTAGAGTTCCGTTTAGGGTTAGGACTCTTAGGGTTAGGGTTAGGGTTAGGGTTAGGGTTAGGGTTAGGGTTAGGGTTAGGGTTACCTACATGCCATGCACAGCTGAGGTTTAGAGTTCCATTTAGGGTTAGGTCTCTTAGGGTTAGGGTTAGGGTTAGGGTTAGGGTTAGGGTTAGGGTTAGGGTTAGGGTTAGGGTTAGGGTTAGGGTTAGGGTTAGGGTTAGGTACATGCCATGCACAGCTGAGGTTTTGAGTTCCGTTTAGGGTTAGGTCTCCTAGGGTTAGGGTTAGGGTTAGGGTTAGGGTTAGGGTTAGGGTTAGGGTTAGGGTTATGCACATGCAATGCACAGCTGAGGTTTAGAGTTCCGTTTAGGGTTAGGCCTCTTAGGGTCAGGATTAGGGTTAGGGTTAGGGTTAGGGTTAGGGTTAGGGTTAGGGTTAGGGTTAGGTACATTTCATGCACAGCTGAGGTTTAGAGTTCCGTTTAGGGATAGGCCTCTTAGGGTCAGGATTAGGGTTAGGGTTAGGGTTACGTACATGCAATGCACAGCTGAGGTTTAGAGTTCCGTTTAGGGTTAGGCCTCATAGGGTTAGGGTTAGGGTTAGGGTTAGGGTTAGGGTTAGGGTTAGGGTTAGGGTTAGGGTTAGGGTTAGGTACATGCCATGCACAGCTGAGGTTTAGAGTTCCGTTTAGGGTTAGGCCTCTTAGGGTCAGCATTAGGGTTAGGGTTAGGGTTAGGGTTAGGGTTAGGGTTAGGGTTAGGGTTAGGGTTAGGTACATGCCATGCACAGCTGAGGTTTAGAGTTCCGTTTAGGGTTAGGCCTCTTAGGGTCAGGATTAGGGTTAGGGTTAGGGTTAGGGTTAGGGTTAGGGTTAGGGTTAGGGTTAGGGTTATGTACATGCCATGCACAGCTGAGGTTTAGAGTTCCGTTTAGGGATAGGCCTCTTAGGGTCAGCATTAGGGTTAGGGTGAGGGTTAGGGTTACGGTTAGGGTTAGGATTAGGGTTAGAGTTAAGGTTAGGGTTAGGGTTATGTACATGCCATGCACAGCTGAGGTTTAGAGTTCCGTGTAGGGTTAGGTCTCTTAGGGT
>NW_026599610.1:1547500-1550000 GCF_023634155.1 Falco peregrinus
GGTTTAGAGTTCCGTTTAGGGTTAGGCCTCTTAGGGTCAGGATTAGGGTTAGGGTTAGGGTTAGGGTTAGGGTTAGGGTTCGGGTTAGGGTTAGGGTTATGTACATGCCATGCACAGCTGAGGTTTAGAGTTCCGTTTAGGGATAGGCCTCTTAGGGTCAGCATTAGGGTTAGGGTTAGGGTTAGGGTTACGGTTAGGGTTAGGATTAGGGTTAGGGTTAAGGTTAGGGTTAGGGTTATGTACATGCCATGCACAGCTGAGGTTTAGAGTTCCGTGTAGGGTTAGGTCTCTTAGGGTTACGGTTAGGGTTAGGGTTAGGGTTAGGGTTAGGGTTAGGGTTAGGGTTAGGGTTAGGGTTAGGGTTAGGTACATGCCATGCACAGCTGAGGTTTAGAGTTCCGTGAAGGGTTAGGTCTCTTAGGGTTAGGGTTAGGGTTAGGGTTAGGGTTAGGGTTAGGGTTAGGGTTACGGTTAGGTACATGCCATGCACAGCTGAGGTTTAGAGTTCCGTTTAGGGTTAGGTTTTTAGGGTTAGGGTTAGGGTTAGGGTTAGGGTTAGGGTTAGGGTTAGGGTTAGGGTTAGGGTTAGGGTTAGGTACATGCCATGCACAGCTGAGGTTTAGAGTTCCGTTTAGGGTTAGGTCTCCTAGGGTTAGGGTTAGGGTTAGGGTTAGGGTTAGGGTTAGGGTTAGGGTTAGGTACATGCCATGCACAGCTGAGGTTTAGAGTTCCGTTTAGGTTTAGGTCTTTTAGGGTTAGGGTTAGGGTTAGGGTTAGGGTTAGGGTTAGGGTTAGGGTTAGGGTTAGGGTTAGGGTTAGGGTTAGGTACATGCCATGCACAGCTGAGGTTTTGAGTTCCGTTTAGGGTTAGGTCTCTTAGGGTTAGGGTTAGGGTTAGGGTTAGGGTTAGGGTTAGGGTTAGGTACATGCCATGCACAGCTGAGGTTGAGTTCCGTTTAGGGTTAGGTCTTTTAGGGTTAGGGTTAGGGTTAGGGTTAGGGTTAGGGTTAGGGTTAGGGTTAGGGTTAGGGTTAGGGTTAGGTACAGGCCATGCACAGCTGAGGTTTTCAGTTCCGTTTAGGGTTAGGTCTTTTAGAGTTAGGGTTAGGGTTAGGGTTAGGGTTAGGGTTAGGTACATGCCAAGCACATCTGAGGTTTTGAGTTCCGTTTAGGGTTAGGTCTCTTAGGGTTAGGGTTAGGGTTAGGGTTAGGGTTAGGGTTAGGTACATGCCATGCACAGCTGAGGTTTAGAGTTCCGTTTAGGGTTAGGTCTTTTAGGGTTAGGGTTAGGGTTAGGGTTAGGGTTAGGGTTAGGGTTAGGGTTAGGGTTAGGGTTAGGGTTAGGGTTAGGTACATGCCATGCACAGCTGAGGTTTAGAGTTCCGTTTAGGGTTAGGCCTCTTAGGGTCAGCATTAGGGTTAGGGTTAGGGTTAGGGTTAGGGTTAGGGTTAGGGTTAGGGTTAGGGTTAGGGTTAGGGTTAGGGTTAGGGTTAGGGTTAGGGTTAGGTACATGCCATGCACAGCTGAGGTTTAGAGTTCCGTTTAGGGTTAGGCCTCTTAGGGTCAGGATTAGGGTTAGGGTTAGGGTTAGGGTTAGGGTTAGGGTTAGGGTTAGGGTTATGTACATGCCATGCACAGCTGAGGTTTAGAGTTCCGTTTAGGGATAGGCCTCTTAGGGTCAGCATTAGGGTTAGGGTTAGGGTTAGGGTTACGGTTAGGGTTAGGATTAGGGTTACGGTTAGGGTTAGGGTTAGGGTTATGTACATGCCATGCACAGCTGAGGTTTAGAGTTCCGTGTAGGGTTAGGTCTCTTAGGGTTACGGTTAGGGTTAGGGTTAGGGTTAGGGTTAGGGTTAGGGTTAGGGTTAGGGTTAGGTACATGCCATGCACAGCTGAGGTTTAGAGTTCCGTGAAGGGTTAGGTCTCCTAGGGTTAGGGTTAGGGTTAGGGTTAGGGTTAGGGTTAGGGTTAGGGTTACGGTTAGGTACATGCCATGCACAGCTGAGGTTTAGAGTTCCGTTTAGGGTTAGGTTTTTAGGGTTAGGGTTAGGGTTAGGGTTAGGGTTAGGGTTAGGGTTAGGGTTAGGGTTAGGGTTAGGGTTAGGGTTAGTGTTAGGGTTAGGTACATGCCATGCACAGCTGAGGTTTAGAGTTCCGTTTAGGGTTAGGTCTCTTAGGGTTAGGGTTAGGGTTAGGGTTAGGGTTAGGGTTAGGGTTAGGGTTAGGGTTAGGTACATGCCATGCACAGCTGAGGTTTTGAGTTCCGTGAAGGGTTAGGTCTCTTAGGGTTAGGGTTAGGGTTAGGGTTAGGGTTAGGGTTAGGGTTACGGTTAGGTACATGCCATGCACAGCTGAGGTTTAGAGTTCCGTTTAGGGTTAGGTTTTTAGGGTTAGGGTTAGGGTTAGGGTTAGGGTTAGGGTTAGGGTTAGGGTTAGGGTTAGGGTTAGGGTTAGGTACATGCCATGCACAGCTGAGGTTTAGAGTTCCGTTTAGGGTTA
>NW_026599610.1:1570000-1572500 GCF_023634155.1 Falco peregrinus
GTTAGGGTTAGGGTTAGGGTTAGGGTTAGGGTTAGGGTTACGTACATGCCATGCACAGCTGAGGTTTAGAGTTCTGTCTAGGGTTAGGACTCTTGGTTAGGGTTAGGGTTAGGGTTAGGGTTAGGGTTAGGGTTAGGGTTAGGGTTAGGGTTAGGGTTAGGGTTAGGTACATGCCATGCACAGCTGAGGTTTAGAGTTCCGTTTTGGGTTCGGCCTCTTAGGGTCAGGGTTAGGGTTAGGGTTAGGGTTAGGGTTAGGGTTACGTACATGCCATGCACAGCTGAGGTTTAGAGCTCCATTTAGGGTTAGCTCTCTCAGGGTCAGGATTAGGGTTAGGGTTAGGGTTAGGGTTAGGGTTAGGGTTAGGGTTAGGGTTAGGGTTATGTACCTGCCATGCACAGCTGAGGTTTAGAGTTCCGTCTTGGGTTAGGACTCTTAGGGTCAGGATTAGGGTTAGGTTTAGGATTAGGGTTAGTGTTATGGTTAGGGTTAGGGTTAGGTTTAGGGTTAGGGTTAGGGGTACGTACATGCCATGCACAGCTGAGGTTTAGAGTTCCGTTTAGGGTTAGGTCTCTTAGGGTTAGGGTTAAGTTTAGGGTTAGGGTTAGGGTTAGGGTTAGGGTTAGGGTTAAGTGCATGCCATGCACAGCTGAGGTTTAGAGTTCCGTTTTGGGTTAGGCCTCTTAGGGTCAGGGTTAGGTTTAGGGTTAGGGTTAGGGTTACGGTTACCTACATGCCATGCACAGCTGAGGTTTAGAGTTGCGTTTAGGGTTAGGCCTCTAAGGGTTAGGGTTAGGGTTAGGGTTAGGGTTAGGGTTAGGGTTAGGCTTAGGGTTAGGGTTAAGGTTATGTACATGCCATGCACATCTGAGGTTTAGAGTTCCGTCAAGGGTTAGGCCTCTTAGGGTCAGGGTTAGGGTTAGGGTTAGGTTTAGGGTTAGGGTTAGGGTTAGGGTTAGGGTTAGGTTTAGGGTTAAGTGCATGCCATGCACAGCTGAGGTTTAGAGTTCCGTTTTGGGTTCGGCCTCTTAGGTTCAGGGTTAGGGTTAAAGGTTAGGGTTAGGGTTAGGGTTAAGGTTAGGGTTAGGGTTAGGGTTAGGGTTACCTACATGCCATGCACAGCTGAGGTTTGGAGTTGCGTTTAGGGTTTGTCCTCTTAGGGTTAGGGTTAAGGTTAGGGTTAGGGTTAGGGTTAGGGTTAGGGTTAGGGTTAAGTGCATGCCATGCACAGCTGAGGTTTAGAGTTCCATTTTGGGTTAGGCCTCTTAGGGTCAGGGTTAGGGTTAGGGTTAGGGTTAGGGTTAGGGTTAGGGTTAGGGTTATGTGCATGCCATGCACAGCTGAGGTTTAGAGTTCCGTCAAGGGTTAGGCCTCTTAGGGTCAGGATTAGGGTTAGGGTTAGGGTTAGGGTTAGGGTTAGGGTTAGGGTTAGGGTTAGGGTTAGGGTTAGGGTTAGGGTTAGGGTTAGGGTTAGGATTAGGGTTAGGGTTATGGTTAGGGTTAGGGTTAGGGTTAGGGTTAGGGTTGGGTTACGTACATGCCATGCACAGCTGAGGTTTAGAGTTCCGTTTAGGGTTAGGTCTCTTAGGGTTAGGGTTAGGTTTAGGGTTAGGGTTAGGGTTAGGGTTAGGGTTAGGGTTAGGGTTACGTACATGCCATGCACAGCTGAGGTTTAGAGTTCCGTTTAGGGTTAGGTCTCTTAGGGTTAGGGTTAGGTTTAGGGTTAGGGTTAGGGTTAGGGTAAGGGTTAGGGTTAGGTTTAGGTACATGCCATGCACAGCTGAGGTTTAGAGTTCCGTCAAGGGTTAGGCCTCTTAGGGTCAGGATTAGGGTTAGGGTTAGGTTTAGGGTTAGGGATAGGGTTAGGGTTAGGGTCAGGGTTATGTACCTGCCATGCACAGCTGAGGTTTAGAGTTCCGTTTAGGGTTAGGTCTCTTAGGGTTAGGGTTAAGTTTAGGGTTAGGGTTAGGGTTAGGGTTAGGGTTAGGGTTAAGTGCATGCAATGCACAGCTGACGTTTAGAGTTCCGTTTTGGGTTAGGCCTCTTAGGGTCAGGGTTAGGGTTAGGGTTAGGGTTAGGGTTAGGGTTAGGGTTAGGTACATGCCATGCACAGCTGAGGTTTAGAGTTCTGTCTAGGGTTAGGACTCTTGGTTAGGGTTAGGGTTAGGGTTAGGGTTAGGGTTAGGGTTAGGGTTAGGGTTAGGGTTAGGGTTAGGGTTAGGGTTAGGGTTAGGGTTAGGGTTAGGGTTAGGGTTAGGGTTAGGGTTAGGTACATGCCATGCACAGCTGAGGTTTAGAGTTCCGTTTTGGGTTCGGCCTCTTAGGGTCAGGGTTAGGGTTAGGGTTAGGGTTAGGGTTAGGGTTACGTACATGCCATGCACAGCTGAGGTTTAGAGCTCCATTTAGGTTTAGCTCTCTTAGGGTCAGAATTAGGGTTAGGGTTAGGGTTAGGGTTAGGTTTAGGGTTAGGGTTAGGGTTAGGGTTATGTACCTGCCATGC
>NW_026599610.1:1585000-1592500 GCF_023634155.1 Falco peregrinus
GGTTAGGCTTAGGGTTAGGGTTAGGGTTAGGGTTAGGTACATGCCATGCACGGCTGAGGTTTAGAGTTGCGTTTAGGGTTAGGCCTCTTAGGGTCAGGATTAGGGTTAGGGTTAGGGTTCGGGTTAGCGTTAGGGTTAGGGTTAGGGTTAGGGTAAGGGTTAGGGTTAGGGTTAGGGTTAGGGTTACGTACATGCCATGCACAGCTGAGGTTTAGAGTTGCGTTTAGGGTTAGGCCTCTTAAGGTTAGGGTTAGGGTTAGGGTTAGGGTTAGGGTTAGGGTTAGGGTTAGGGTTAGGGTTAGGGTTAGGTACATGCCATGCACAGCTGAGGTTTAGAGTTCCGTTTTGGGTTCGGCATCTTAGGGTCAGGGTTAGGGTTAGGGTTAGTGTTAGGGTTAGGGTTAGGTACATGCCATGCACAGCTGAGGTTTAGAGTTCCGTCAAGGGTTAGGACCCTTAGGGTCAGGATTAGGGTTAGGGTTAGGTTTAGGGTTAGGGTTAGGGTTAGGGTTAGGGTTATGTACCTGCCATGCACAGCTGAGGTTTAGAGTTCCGTGTAGGATTAGGACTCTTAGGGTCAGGATTAGGGTTAGGTTTAGGATTAGGATTAGGGTTATGGTTACGGTTAGGGTTAGGGTTAGGGTTTGGGTTAGGGTTACGTACATACCATGCACAGCTGAGGTTTAGAGTTCCGTTTTGGGTTAGGTCTCTTAGGGTTAGGGTTAAGTTTAGGGTTAGGGTTAGGGTTAGGGTTAGGGTTAAGAGCATGCCATGCACAGCTGAGGTTTAGAGTTGCGTTTAGGGTTAGGCCTCTTAGGGTTAGGGTTAGCGTTAGGGTTAGGGTTAGGATTAGGGTTAGGGTTAGGGTTAGGGTTAGGGTTAGGGTTAGGGTTAGGGTTAAGTGCATGCCATGCACAGCTGAGGTTTAGAGTTCCGTTTTGGATTCGGCTTCTTAGGGTCAGGGTTAGGGTTAGGGTTAGGGCTAGGGTTACGTACATGCCATGCACAGCTGAGGTTTAGAGTTCCGTTTTCGGTTAGGTCACTTAGGGTTAGGGTTAGGGTTAAGGTTAGGGTTAGGGTTAGTGTTAACTGCATGCCATGCACAGCTGAGGTTTAGAGTTCCGTTTTGGGTTAGGCCTCTTAGGGTCAGGGTTAGGGTTAGGGTTAGGGCTAGGGTTAGGGTTAGGGTTAGGGTTAGGGTTAGGGTTAGGGTTAGGGTTAGGGTTAGGGTTAGGGTTAGGTACATGCCATGCACAGCTGAGGTTTAGAGCTCCGTTTATGGTTAGGCCTCTTAGGGTTAGGGTTAGGGTTAGGATTAGGGTTAGGATTAAGTTTAGAGTTAGCGTTAGTGTTAGGGTTAGGGTTAAGTTTAGGGTTAGGGTTAGGGTTAGGGTTAGGTACATGCCATGCACAGCTGAGGTTTAGAGTTCCGTTTACGGTTAGGTCTCTTAGGGCCAGGGTTAGGGTTAGGGTTAGGGTTAGGTTTAGGTTTAGGGTTAGGGTTAGGTTTAAGATTAGGTTTAGGGTTAGGGTTAGGTACATGCCATGCACAGCTGAGGTTTAGAGTTCCATCTAGGGTTAGGCCTCTTAGGGTCAGGGTAAGGCTTAGGGTTAGGCTTAGGTTTAGGATTAGGCTTATGTACATGACATGCACAGCGGAGGTTTAGAGTTCTGTCTAGGCTTAGGCCTCTTAGGGTAAGGGTTAGGCTTAGGGTTAGGGTTAGGGTTAGGGTTCGGGTTAGGGTTAGGGTTATGTACCTGCCATGCACAGCTGAGGTTTAGAGTTGCGTTTAGGGTTAGGCCTCTTAGGGTTAGGGTTAGGGTTAGGGTTAGGGTTAGGATTAGGGTTAGGGTTAGGGTTAGGGTTAGGGGTAGGGTTAGGGTTAGGGTTAGGGTTAAGTGCATGCTATGCACAGCCGAGGTTTAGAGTTCCGTTTTGGGTTAGGCCTCTTAGGGTCAGGATTAGGGTTAGGGTTAGGGTTAGGGTTAGGGTTAGGGTTAGGGTTAGGGTTAGGATTAGGGTTAGGGTTATGTACCTGCCATGCACAGCTGAGGTTTAGAGTTCCGTCTAGGGTTAGGACTCTTAGGGTCAGGATTAGGGTTAGGTTTAGGATTAGGGTTAGGGTTAGGGTTAGGGTTAGGGTTAGGGTTAGGGTTAGGGTTAGGTACATGCCGTGCACAGCTGAGGTTTAGAGTTCCGTTTTGGATTCGGCCTCTTAGGGTCAGGGTTAGGGTTAGGGTTAGGGCTAGGCTTACGTACATGCCATGCACAGCTGAGGTTTAGAGTTCCGTTTTGGGTTAGGTCACTTAGGGTTAGGGTTAGGGTTAAGGTTAGGGTTAGGGTTAGGGTTAGGGTTAGGGTTAGGGTTAGTGTTAACTGCATGCCATGCACAGCTGAGGTTTAGAGATCCGTTTTGGGTTAGGCCTCTTAGGGTCAGGGTTAGGGTTAGGGTTATGGTTAGGCTTAGGGTTAGGGTTAGGGTTAGGTACATGCCAAGCACAGCTGAGGTTTAGAGTTGCCTTTAGGGTTAGGCCTCTTAGGGTCAGGATTAGGGTTAGGGTTAGGGTTCGGGTTAGCGTTAGGGTTAGGGTTAGGGTTAGGGTTAGGGTAAGGGTTAGGGTTAGGGTTAGGGTTAGGGTTAGGGTTAGGGTTACGTACATGCCATGCACAGCTGAGGTTTAGAGTTGCGTTTAGGGTTAGGCCTCTTAAGGTTAGGGTTAGGGTTAGGGTTAGGGTTAGGGTTAGGTACATGCCATACACAGCTGAGGTTTAGAGTTCCGTTTTGGGTTCAGCATCTTAGGGTCAGGGTTAGGGTTAGGGTTAGTGTTAGGGTTAGGGTTACGTACATGCCATGCACAGCTGAGGTTTAGAGTTCCGTCAAGGGTTAGGACCCTTAGGGTCAGGATTAGGGTTAGGTTTAGGGTTAGGGTTAGGGTTAGGGTTAGGGTTAGGGTTATGTACCTGCCACGCACAGCTGAGGTTTAGAGTTCCGTGTAGGATTAGGACTCTTAGGGTCAGGATTAGGGTTAGGTTTAGGATTAGGATTAGGGTTATGGTTACGGTTAGGGTTAGGGTTAGGGTTTGCGTTAGGGTTACGTACATACCATGCACAGCTGAGGTTTAGAGTTCCATTTTGGGTTAGGTCTCTTAGGGTTAGGGTTAAGTTTAGGGTTAGGGTTAGGGTTAGGGTTAGGGTTAAGTGCATGCCATGCACAGCTGAGGTTTAGAGTTGCGTTTAGTGTTAGGCCTCTTAGGGTTAGGGTTAGGGTTAGGGTTAGGGTTAGGATTAGGGTTAGGGTTAGGGTTAGGGTTAGGGTTAAGTGCATGCCATGCACAGCTGAGGTTTAGAGTTCCGTTTAGGGTTCGGCCTCTTAGGGTCAGGGTTAGGGTTAGGGTTAGGGCTAGGGTTAGGGTTAGGGTTAGGGTTAGGGTTAGGGTTAGGGTTAGGTACATGCCATGCACAGGTGAGGTTTAGAGCTCCGTTTATGGTTAGGCCTCTTAGGGTTAGGGTTAGGGTTAGGATTAGGGTTAGGATTAAGTTTAGAGTTAGCGTTAGTGTTAGGGTTAGGGTTAAGTTTAGGGTTAGGGTTAGGGTTAGGGTTAGGTACATGCCATGCACAGCTGAGGTTTAGAGTTGCGTTTAGGGTTAGGCCTCTTAGGGTTAGGGTTAGGGTTAGGGTTAGGGTTAGGGTTAGGGTTAGGGTTAGGGTTAGGGTTAGGGTTAGGGTTAGGGTTAGGGTTAGGGATAGGGTTAGGTACATGCCATGCACAGCTGAGGTTAAGAGTTCCGTTTTGGGTTCGGCCTCTTAGGGTCAGAGTTAGGGTTCGGGTTAGGGTTAGGGTTAGGGTTACGTACATGCCATGCACAGCTGAGGTTTAGAGTTCCGTCAAGGGTTAGGACCCTTAGGGTCAGGATTAGGGTTAGGGTTAGGGTTAGGGTTAGGGTTAGGGTTAGGGTTAGGGTTAGGGTTAGGGTTAGGGTTAGGGTTAGGGTTTGGGTTAGGGTTAGGGTTATGTACCTGCCATGCACAGCTGAGGTTTAGAGTTCCGTCTAGGGTTAGGAATCTTAGGGTCAGGATTAGGGTTAGGTTTAGGATTAGGGTTAGGGTTATGGTTAGGGTTAGGGATAGGGTTAGAGTTAGGGTTAAGGTTACGTACATGCCATGCACAGCTGAGGTTTAGAGTTGCGTTTAGGGTTAGGCCTCTTAGGGTTAGGGTTAAGGTTAGGGTTAGGGTTAGGGTTAGGATTACGGTTAGGGTTAGGGTTAGGGTTAGGTTTAGGGTTACGGTTACGGTTACGGTTACGGTTACGGTTACGGTTACGGTTAAGTGCATGCCATGCACAGCTGAGGTTTAGAGTTGCGTTTAGGGTTAGGCCTCTTAGGGTTAGCGTTAGGGTTAGGGTTAGGGTTAAGGTCAGGATTAGGGTTAGGGTTAGGGTTAGGGTTAGGGTTAACTGCATGCCATGCACAGCTGAGGATTAGAGTTCCGTCAACGGTTAGGCCTCTTAGGGTCAGGGTTAGGGTTAGGGTTAGGGTTAGGGTTAGGGTTAGGGTTAGGGTTAGGGTTAGGGTTAGGGTTATGTACATGCCATGCACAGCTGAGGTTTAGAGCTCCGTTTATGGTTAGGCCTCTTAGGGTTAGGGTTAGGGTTAGGATTAGGGTTAGGATTAAGTTTAGAGTTAGCGTTAGTGTTAGGGTTAGGGTTAAGTTTAGGGTTAGGGTTAGGGTTAGGGTTAGGTACATGCCATGCACAGCTGAGGTTTAGAGTTCCGTTTACGGTTAGGTCTCTTAGGGCCAGGGTTAGGGTTAGGGTTAGGGTTAGGTTTAGGTTTAGGGTTAGGGTTAGGTTTAAGATTAGGTTTAGGGTTAGGGTTAGGTACATGCCATGCACAGCTGAGGTTTAGAGTTCCATCTAGGGTTAGGCCTCTTAGGGTCAGGGTAAGGCTTAGGGTTAGGCTTAGGTTTAGGATTAGGCTTATGTACATGACATGCACAGCGGAGGTTTAGAGTTCTGTCTAGGCTTAGGCCTCTTAGGGTAAGGGTTAGGCTTAGGGTTAGGGTTAGGGTTAGGGTTCGGGTTAGGGTTAGGGTTATGTACCTGCCATGCACAGCTGAGGTTTAGAGTTGCGTTTAGGGTTAGGCCTCTTAGGGTTAGGGTTAGGGTTAGGGTTAGGGTTAGGATTAGGGTTAGGGTTAGGGTTAGGGTTAGGGGTAGGGTTAGGGTTAGGGTTAGGGTTAAGTGCATGCTATGCACAGCCGAGGTTTAGAGTTCCGTTTTGGGTTAGGCCTCTTAGGGTCAGGATTAGGGTTAGGGTTAGGGTTAGGGTTAGGGTTAGGGTTAGGGTTAGGGTTAGGATTAGGGTTAGGGTTATGTACCTGCCATGCACAGCTGAGGTTTAGAGTTCCGTCTAGGGTTAGGACTCTTAGGGTCAGGATTAGGGTTAGGTTTAGGATTAGGGTTAGGGTTAGGGTTAGGGTTAGGGTTAGGGTTAGGGTTAGGGTTAGGTACATGCCGTGCACAGCTGAGGTTTAGAGTTCCGTTTTGGATTCGGCCTCTTAGGGTCAGGGTTAGGGTTAGGGTTAGGGCTAGGCTTACGTACATGCCATGCACAGCTGAGGTTTAGAGTTCCGTTTTGGGTTAGGTCACTTAGGGTTAGGGTTAGGGTTAAGGTTAGGGTTAGGGTTAGGGTTAGGGTTAGGGTTAGGGTTAGTGTTAACTGCATGCCATGCACAGCTGAGGTTTAGAGATCCGTTTTGGGTTAGGCCTCTTAGGGTCAGGGTTAGGGTTAGGGTTATGGTTAGGCTTAGGGTTAGGGTTAGGGTTAGGTACATGCCAAGCACAGCTGAGGTTTAGAGTTGCCTTTAGGGTTAGGCCTCTTAGGGTCAGGATTAGGGTTAGGGTTAGGGTTCGGGTTAGCGTTAGGGTTAGGGTTAGGGTTAGGGTTAGGGTAAGGGTTAGGGTTAGGGTTAGGGTTAGGGTTAGGGTTAGGGTTACGTACATGCCATGCACAGCTGAGGTTTAGAGTTGCGTTTAGGGTTAGGCCTCTTAAGGTTAGGGTTAGGGTTAGGGTTAGGGTTAGGGTTAGGTACATGCCATACACAGCTGAGGTTTAGAGTTCCGTTTTGGGTTCAGCATCTTAGGGTCAGGGTTAGGGTTAGGGTTAGTGTTAGGGTTAGGGTTACGTACATGCCATGCACAGCTGAGGTTTAGAGTTCCGTCAAGGGTTAGGACCCTTAGGGTCAGGATTAGGGTTAGGTTTAGGGTTAGGGTTAGGGTTAGGGTTAGGGTTAGGGTTATGTACCTGCCACGCACAGCTGAGGTTTAGAGTTCCGTGTAGGATTAGGACTCTTAGGGTCAGGATTAGGGTTAGGTTTAGGATTAGGATTAGGGTTATGGTTACGGTTAGGGTTAGGGTTAGGGTTTGCGTTAGGGTTACGTACATACCATGCACAGCTGAGGTTTAGAGTTCCATTTTGGGTTAGGTCTCTTAGGGTTAGGGTTAAGTTTAGGGTTAGGGTTAGGGTTAGGGTTAGGGTTAAGTGCATGCCATGCACAGCTGAGGTTTAGAGTTGCGTTTAGTGTTAGGCCTCTTAGGGTTAGGGTTAGGGTTAGGGTTAGGGTTAGGATTAGGGTTAGGGTTAGGGTTAGGGTTAGGGTTAAGTGCATGCCATGCACAGCTGAGGTTTAGAGTTCCGTTTAGGGTTCGGCCTCTTAGGGTCAGGGTTAGGGTTAGGGTTAGGGCTAGGGTTAGGGTTAGGGTTAGGGTTAGGGTTAGGGTTAGGGTTAGGTACATGCCATGCACAGGTGAGGTTTAGAGCTCCGTTTATGGTTAGGCCTCTTAGGGTTAGGGTTAGGGTTAGGATTAGGGTTAGGATTAAGTTTAGAGTTAGCGTTAGTGTTAGGGTTAGGGTTAAGTTTAGGGTTAGGGTTAGGGTTAGGGTTAGGTACATGCCATGCACAGCTGAGGTTTAGAGTTGCGTTTAGGGTTAGGCCTCTTAGGGTTAGGGTTAGGGTTAGGGTTAGGGTTAGGGTTAGGGTTAGGGTTAGGGTTAGGGTTAGGGTTAGGGTTAGGGTTAGGGTTAGGGATAGGGTTAGGTACATGCCATGCACAGCTGAGGTTAAGAGTTCCGTTTTGGGTTCGGCCTCTTAGGGTCAGAGTTAGGGTTCGGGTTAGGGTTAGGGTTAGGGTTACGTACATGCCATGCACAGCTGAGGTTTAGAGTTCCGTCAAGGGTTAGGACCCTTAGGGTCAGGATTAGGGTTAGGGTTAGGGTTAGGGTTAGGGTTAGGGTTAGGGTTAGGGTTAGGGTTAGGGTTAGGGTTAGGGTTAGGGTTTGGGTTAGGGTTAGGGTTATGTACCTGCCATGCACAGCTGAGGTTTAGAGTTCCGTCTAGGGTTAGGAATCTTAGGGTCAGGATTAGGGTTAGGTTTAGGATTAGGGTTAGGGTTATGGTTAGGGTTAGGGATAGGGTTAGAGTTAGGGTTAAGGTTACG